>NC_143031.1:3930000-3962500 GCF_057628025.1 Oncorhynchus mykiss | reverse complement strand
ACTTCCAATCACGGCCCTATGGGACTCCCAATCACGGCCCTATGGGACTCCCAATCACGGCCCTACGGGACTCCCAATCACGGCCCTGTGGGACTCCCAATCACGGCCCTATGGGACTCCCAATCACGGCCCTATGGGACTCCCAATCACGGCCCTATGGGACTCCCAATCACGGCCCTATGGGACTCCCAATCACGGCCCTATGGGACTCCCAATCACGGCCCTATGGGACTCCCAATCACGGCCCTATGGGACTCCCAATCACGGCCCTATGGGACTCCCAATCACGGCCCTATGGGACTCCCAATCACGGCCCTATGGGACTCCCAATCACGGCCCTATGGGACTCCCAATCACGGCCCTATGGGACTCCCAATCACGGCCCTATGGGACTCCCAATCACGGCCCTATGGGACTACCAATCACGGCCCTATGGGACTCCCAATCACGGCCCTATGGGACTCCCAATCACGGCCCTATGGGACTCCCAATCACGGCCGGACGAGATACAGCCTGGATTCGAACCAGGGTCTGTAGTAGGGTGTCTGCAAATCAAATTGTTTCAACTAATTATTATTAAGTAACTTTTTTTCCACAGCCTTTTTTTTTTTTACTCAACTTTTAGGTCCAAGTGTTACCCGAACAAATAAATAATTAATAAATATTAATAAATATATATATATATATATATATATATATATATTATAATAAATCAAATAAATATATCTCCAAGTTGAGAAAACGTAAGAAAAAAATCAGTAAATTTTAAAAGTGTCTTGTCTCACATATTCATTCAACTATTGTAGCATTTTATCTAAAAAATGACTGGTCACACAAACAGTGGTTTTAACATCCATCTTACATATTTGACACACGTTGACATAAATTATTTTTATTGTGCATGTTTATTTATACAGTCATTAGTATTTAACATGTCCTCACCTGGGATTTGACCTCCACAACTGCTTGGTTCACAGCTATTCCAATCTTCCTGCTAGGCCACTGTACTATTAGTTCTTCCTCTCATCATTCATTTAATTTCTGTCTCTTTGTATTCCCCAGGATCGGGGTGTGAAGGAAGATGAGCTACAGAGCATCCTGAACTACTTGCTGACCATGCATGAGGTAAACACAACTCTCTCTTCTCTCTCTCTCTCTCTCTCTCTCTCTCTCTCTCTCTCTCTCTCTTCTCTCTCTCTCTCTCTCTCTCTCTCTCTCTCTCTCTCTCTCTCTCTCTCTCTTTAAGGGCTTTATTGACATGGGAAACATGTGTTAACATTGCCAAAGTAAGTGAAGTAGATAATAAACAAAAGTGAAATAAACTATAAAAAATGAACAGTAATCATTACACTCACTAAAGTTCCAAAATAATAAAGACATTTAAATGTGATATTATGTCTATATACAGTGTTGTAATAGTCTCTCTCTCTCTCTCTCTCTCTCTCTCTCTCTCTCTCTCTCTCTCTCTCTCTTTCTCTCTCTCTCTCTCTCTCTCTCTCTCTCTCTCTCTCTCCCTCTCTCTCTCTCTCTTTCTCTCTCTTTATATATTCTCCAGGATGACAATATCCATGATGTTCTTCAGTTGTTGGTGGCTCTGATGTCAGAACACCCAGCCTCCATGATCCCAGCCTTCGACCAGAGGAATGGCATACGGTATGTACACACACCACATACACACAGGTAGAGGGACAGCCAAACAGGATATGATACAGGATACAGGAACAGGATATGATACAGGATATGATACAGGAACATAATATGATACAGGAACAGGATATGATACAGGAACAGGATATGATACAGGATACAGGAACAGGATCTGATACAGGAACAAGATATGATACAGGAACAGGATATGATACAGGATACAGGAACAGGATATGATACAGGATACAGGAACAGGATATGATACAGGATACAGGAACAGGATATGATACAGGATACAGGAACAGGATATGATACAGGAACATAATATGATACAGGAACAGGATATGATACAGGAACAGGATATGATACAGGAACAGGATATGATACAGGATACAGGAACAGGATATGATACAGGAACAGGAACATGATATGATACAGGATACAGGAACAGGATCTGATACAGGAACAGGATATGATACAGGAACAGGAACAGGATATGATACAGGAACAGGATATGATACAGGATACAGGAACAGGATATGATACAGGAACATAATATGATACAGGAACAGGATATGATACAGGAACAGGATATGATACAGGAACAGGATATGGAACAGGAACAGGATATGATACAGGATACAGGAACAGGATATGATACAGGAACAGGAACAGGATATGATACAGGATACAGGAACAGGATCTGATACAGGAACAGGATCTGATACAGGAACAGGATATGATACAGGATACAGGAACAGGATATGATACAGGATACAGGAACAGGATATGATACAGGATACAGGAACAGAATATGATACAGGAACAGGATATGATACAGGATACAGGATATGATACAGGAAAATTATATGATACAGGATACAGAAACAGGATATGATACAGGATACAGGATATGATACAGGAACAGGAACAGGATATGATACAGGAACAGGATATGATAAAGGATACAGGATCAGGATATGATACAGGAACAGGATATGATACAGGAACAGGATATGATACAGGAACAGGATATGATACAGGAAAATTATATGATACAGGATACAGAAACAGGATATGATACAGGTACAGGATATGATACAGGATACAGGATATGATACAGGAACAGGATATGATACAGGAACAGGATATGATGCAGGATACAGGAACATGATATGATACAGCATACAGGAACAGGATATGATTCAGGATACAGAAACTGGATATGATACAGGATACGGGAACAGGATATGATACAGGAACAGGATATGATACGGGATACAGAAACAGGATATGATACAGGAACAGGATGTGATACAGGATACAGAATATGACACAGGATATGATATTATACGGGAACAGGATATGATACAGGAACAGCTTATAATACAGAATACAGGAACATGATATGATACAGGATATGATACAGAAACAGGATATGATACAGGATACAGGATATGATACTGTATGGTGTCTGGCTGACTGTATGGTGTCTGGCTGACTGTATGGTGTCTGGCTGACTGTATGGTGTCTGTCTGACTGTATGGTGTCTGGCTGACTGTATGGTGTCTGTCTGACTGTCTGACTGTATGGTGTCTGGCTGACTGTATGGTGTCTGGCTGACTGTATGGTGTCTGGCTGACTGTATGGTGTCTGGCTGACTGTATGGTGTCTGGATGACTGTATGGTGTCTGTCTGACTGTATGGTGTCTGTCTGACTGTATGGTGTCTGGCTGACTGTATGGTGTCTGGCTGACTGTATGGTGTCTGGCTGACTGTCTGACTGTATGGTGTCTGGCTGACTCTATGGTGTCTGGCTGACTGTATGGTGTCTGGCTGACTGTATGGTGTCTGTTTGACTGTCTGACTGTATGGTGTCTGTCTGAGTGTATGGTGTCTGTCTGACTGTATGGTGTCTGGCTGACTGTATGGTGTCTGTCTGACTGTATGGTGTCTGGCTGACTGTATGGTGTCTGGCTGACTGTATGGTGTCTGGCTGATTATCTGACTGTCTGGTGTCTGCCTGACTGTCTGACTGTATGGTGTCTGTCTGACTGTATGGTGTCTGGCTGACTGTATGGTGTCTGGCTGACTGTATGGTGTCTGGCTGACTGTATGGTGTCTGTCTGACTGTATGGTGTCTGGCTGATTATCTGACTGTCTGGTGTCTGCCTGACTGTCTGACTATCTGGTGTCTGGCTGACTGTCTGACTGTATGGTGTCTGGCTGACTGTATGGTGTCTGGCTGACTGTATGGTGTCTGCCTGACTGTCTGACTATCTGGTGTCTGGCTGACTGTATGGTGTCTGGCTGACTGTCTGACTGTATGGTGTCTGGCTGACTGTATGGTGTCTGGCTGACTGTATGGTGTCTGGCTGACTGTATGGTGTATGGCTGACTGTATGGTGTCTGGCTGACTGTCTGACTATCTGGTGTCTGGCTGACTGTATGGTGTCTGGCTGACTGTATGGTGTCTGCCTGACTGTCTGACTATCTGGTGTCTGGCTGACTGTCTGACTGTATGGTGTCTGGCTGACTGTATGGTGTCTGCCTGACTGTCTGACTATCTGGTGTCTGGCTGACTGTCTGACTGTATGGTGTCTGTCTGACTGTATGGTGTCTGGCTGACTGTCTGACTGTATGGTGTCTGGCTGACTGTATGGTGTCTGGCTGACTGTATGGTGTCTGTCTGACTTGACTGTGTTCCAGGGTGATCTGTAAACTCCTAGCCTCTAAGACTGAGAGCATCAGAGTCCAGGCTCTCAAAGTCCTGGGATACTTCCTCAAACACCTCGGACACAAGTGAGTACCTGGATGGGTGGTTGGATGGTTGGATGGATGGGTGGATGGATGGATGGATGGATGGGTAGATGGATGGATGGATGGGTGGATGGATGGGTGGGTGGATGGATGGGTGGGTGGATGGATGGGTGGTTAGGTGTGAGTGTTTGATCGGAGCATAAGCCATTGACAATACCATGTTGGCTCCTACATTAAATAACCTTAAACGTTTAGTGAAGTCAGAATAAGGGCAGTCATGAAGGAGCCCCCATGCGTGTGGGTTGTCTCCTGTCTGCCCAGTCATGAAGGAGCCCCCATGTGTGTGGGTTGTCTCCTGCTGGCCATGTTAAGGACAGTCATGAAGGAGCTCAGCATATAGGCCCAGAGAGTTTGTGTGTTTGTTTTGAGTTAATGTGATCCTGATGGAATAATCGTTGTGACAGAACATGCTTCCTGTGAGGTAAAGCCCTGATCAGGAGCAAAGTATTCTGGGAGGGTTATTCATCAAATCTGACGTCAACGCCTGATAGCGCGATATCACAGCACAGTCCTGTGTGTGTGAGGGGGGAGGGGGGGGGGGGGGGGAGACTACATAGCCAACTAAAACAGGTCACAACTCCTGCAGCTCTGTTGCATGCTGGGTATGTACATAGTCAATGGTAGAACGAGGGGACTCCTATGGTAGATACACCTATATCTCATCTCTTGGCAGTAGTACTGTAGACTACTTTATCACTGACCTCAACCCAGAGTCTCTCAGAGCGTTCACAGTCAGCCCACTGACACCCCTATCAGACCACAGCAAAATCACAGTCTACCTGAACAGAGCAATACTCAATCATGAGGCATCAAAGCCAAAGGAACTGAGTAACATTAAGAAATGCTATAGATGGAAGGAATGCAGTTTGGAAACCTACCAAAAAACAATTAGGCAACAACAAATTCAATCCCTTTTAGACAATTTCCTGGTTAAAACGTTCTACTGTAATAGTGAAGGTGTAAACTTGGCAGTAGAAAATCTTAACAGTATATTTGACCTCTCAGCTTCCCTATTAAATCTAAAAATCTCAAATAGAAAACCGAAAAAATTAACAATAATGACAAATGGTTTGATGAAGAATGCAAAAATCTAAGAAAGAAATTGAGAAACCTGTCCAACCAAAAACATAGAGACCCGGAAAACCTGAGTCTACGCCATCACTATGGTGAATCACTAAAACAATACAGAAATACACTACGGAAAAAGAAGGAACAGCATGTCAGAAATCAGCTCAATGCAATTGAAGAATCCATAGACTCTAACCACTTCTGGGAAAATTGGAAAACACTAAACAAACAACAACACGAATAATTATCTATCCAAAATGGAGATGTATGGGTAAACCACTTCTCCAATCTTTTTGGCTCTATAACAAAGAATTAAGAGCAAAAACATATACATGATCAAATACAAATCTTAGAATCAACTATTAAAGACGACCAGAACCCACTGGATTCTCTGATTACCTTGAATGTTTATTTATTTTCCCTTTTGTACATTAACTATTTGCACATCGTTACGACACTGTATACATGTATATAATATGACATTTGTAATGTCTTTATTCTTTTGGAACTTCTGTGAGTGTAATGTTTACTATTAATTTTTATTGTTTATTTCACTTTTGTTTATTATCTACTTCACTTGCTTTGGCAATGTTAACATATGTTTCCCATGCCAATAAAGCCCTTGAATTGAATTGGATAGGTCACCTAACATTCTCATTGACTAGTGAGGCTGGCTGGCTGGCTGGCTGGCTGGCTGGCTGGCTGGCTGGCTGGCTGGCTGGCTGGCTGGCTGGCTGGCTAGATAGATAGATAGGTCACCTAACATTCTCATTGACTAGTGGCTCAAGTGTCAGTTGAGAGTCATCCACATTCCATTCATTAATTCATCCAATCCAACTCTCTCTCTGTCACCCACTATATGCTGATGTAATGATATGCTGTCACAGTCTGAATGAGGAGGTGAGGAGAGGAGGGGAGAGGAGAGGAGAGGAGAGGAGGGGAGAGGGGAGGAGAGGGGAGGAGATGGGAGAGGAGAGGAGGGGAGGGGAGAGGAGAGGAGATGGGAGGAGAGGAGAGGAGAGGAGAGGAGAGGAGAGGAGAGGAGAGGAGAGGTGAGGTGAGGTGAGGAGGAGAGAGGAGAGGAGGAGATGGGAGAGGAGATCTCTGCTGGATGATCTGGTGTTTTGGAGTGTACGGTAGTTGTCATGGTGACGTACTGTTGGCTGGGACAGTTGGTTGTTCTCATTTATCGCGCCCTTCATCCCCCGGTGGCCATGGTGACTGACAGCACCTCTAGCTGTCTCCTTTCTTGGCCAGGCGGTGAAAAGGCCTCTGACAGAGACAGACTGTATGTGGTATGTGTGTGTGTGTTGAGGATCTGATGAGTTCATCATTTCGCTATTATTTGTTACTCACTGTGACATTTGTTTTGTGTGTGTGCGCGTGTGCGTGTGTGCGTGTGTGTGTGTGTGTGTGTGTGCGCGTGTGTGTGTGTGTGCGCAGGAGGAAAGTGGAGATCATGCACACACACAGCCTGTTCACCCTGCTGGGAGAGAGGCTGATGATCCACACCAACACCGTCAGCGTCACAACCTACAACACACTCTACGAGGTAGGTAACACGCTCTACGAGGTAGGTAACACGCTCTACGAGGTAGGTAACACGCTCTACGAGGTAGGTAACACACTACGAGGTAGGGTACACTCTACGAGGTAGGTAACACGCTCTACGAGGTAGGTAACACGCTCTACGAGGTAGGTAACACGCTCTACGAGGTAGGTAACACACTACGAGGTAGGGTACACACTACGAGGTAGGGTACACACTACGAGGTAGGGTACACACACTACGAGGTAGGGAACACGCTCTACGAGGTAGAGAACACGCTCTACGAGGTAGAGAACACACTCTACAAGGTAGGTAACACACTACACGAGGTAGGTAACACACTCACTCACTCACTCACTCACACTGCACTGTATGTCATCACAGTAACTTCTCATGTACCTCTATATTAACTTTTCCTGTAGTATCTGAAAACGATGTGTCTTGTGCTGGTGAAGTTTGATTGACACATGTCATGTTTGATTGACACCTGTCACTCTCCGCCACTGTAGATTCTGACAGAACAGGTGTGTACCCAGGTAGTCCACAAGCCCCACCCAGAACCTGACTCCACCGTCAAGATACAGAACCCCAGTAAGTCCACTCTTCTCCACCTTCTCTCCCACTATACGTCTGTCTGTCTGCCTGCCTGTCTGTCTGTCTGTCTGTCTGTCTGTCTGTCTGTCTGTCTGTCTGTCTGTCTGTCTGTCTGTCTGTCTGTCTGTCTGTGTTCTTTCTTTCTTTCTTTCATCATCAACTAGTCTAGTCTACTGATCCATGTCCTTCATCATCAACTAGTCTAGTCTACTGATCCAAGTTCTTCATCATCAACTAGTTTAGTCTAGTCTACTGATCCATATTTTCTGCTGTGTAACATCAGGATGATCAAATTAAGATACACTATCTGTTTCTCTGTGCTATTAGTCTGAAGGTGGTAACAACTTCTCCCTCGTCTCTTCTCCCTCTTCTCCTTCTCCCCCCTCCTCTCCTCTCTCTCCCTCCTACCCCGTCTCCTCTCCCTCCTCTGCTCTCCCCCCTCCCTCCTGCCTCCTCTCCTCGCTCTCCCTCCTCTCCCCCTCCTCCATCCTCTCATCTTCCTCCCTCTCCTCTCTCTCCCTCCTCTTCCTCTCCCTCCCCCTCCCTCCTCTCCTCTCTATCTCCCTCCTCTCCCTCTTCTCCTCTCTCTCTCCCTCCTCCCTCTCCTCTCTCTCTCTCCCCCCTCCCTACTCTCTCTCCCCCCTCCCTACTCTCTCTGCTTCCCTGTCTCCTCTCCCTCCTCTCCTCTCTCTCCCTCCCTGTCTCCTCTCCCTCCTCTCCTCTCTCTCCCTCCTCTCCTCTCCTCTCCTCTCCTCTCCTCTCCTCCCCTCTCCCCCCCTCCTCCCTCTCTTTCAGTGATTTTGAAGGTGGTAGCGACCTTGTTGAAGAGCTGTAGTCCTGAACTGATGGAGGTCAAGACACTGTTCCTGTCTGACATGATCAAACTGTTCAGCAGCAGCCGAGAGAACAGACGGTGAGGACACACACACACACACTCACACACACTCACACACACACACACACACACCACACACACACACACACACACACACACACGCACACGCACACGCACACGCACACACAGACACGCACAGGAAAGAACACACACACCCTATGAATAGTTGAGATGTTAACTTGTCCATCTCTAGGTTGTCAGTCTGGGTTACATCAACCCTAACAGCATTATAGATCAGTATGAATATTATTGATGATATATTGTCTGTCTCTAGGTGTCTGTTGCAGTGTTCAGTGTGGCAGGACTGGATGTTCAGTCTGGGTTACATCAACCCCAAGAGCCCAGAGGAACAGAAGATAGCAGAGATGGTCTATAACATCTTCAGGATCCTGCTCTACCACGCCATCAAGTATGAGTGGGGGGGGTGGAGGGTCTGGGTGGATACGTTGTCCATCGCTCACTCCAAGGTAAACACACACTGTGTAGGAGTTGGTGTGTGTGTGTGTGTGTGTGTGGGGGGGGGTGGATTTAATTGGACACGTCCCACAGGAAGCAGTATTTAAATTGAATTTTAAACTCTTTTCTACCTTCCCCCCCCAGAACTACCCTACTCCTTGACCTCTTTCTCCCCTCTAGATGACATCCTGTAACTAGTGAGGTCTGAACGCCCAACTACCTGCCCACTAGACTC
Source organism: Oncorhynchus mykiss (assembly GCF_057628025.1). NCBI lineage: Eukaryota > Metazoa > Chordata > Actinopteri > Salmoniformes > Salmonidae > Oncorhynchus > Oncorhynchus mykiss. Next base: position 3,953,236 of record NC_143031.1, on the reverse strand, counting down.
CATCTCCTCCTCCATCCCCTCCTCCCTCCTCCATCCCCTCCTCCCTTCTCCATCCCCTCATCCATCCCCTCCTCCCTCCTCCATCCCCTCCTCCCTTCTCCATCCCTCCTCCCTATTCCTCACTTCCCTCATTTCCTCCCTGACCACTGGCTGCATTCCCTCTGACTTCAAGATGTCCCGAGTCGCTCCCCTCCTCAAGAAACCGACTCTCAACCCCTCTGACTTCAAGATGTCCCGAGTCGCTCCCCTCCTCAAGAAACCGACTCTCAACCCCTCTGACTTCAAGATGTCCCGAGTCGCTCCCCTCCTCAAGAAACCGACTCTCAACACCTCTGACTTCAAGATGTCCCGAGTCGCTCCCCTCCTCAAGAAACCGACTCTCAACACCTCTGACTTCAAGATGTCCCGAGTCGCTCCCCTCCTCAAGAAACCGACTCTCAACACCTCTGACTTCAAGATGTCCCGAGTCGCTCCCCTCCTCAAGAAACCGACTCTCAACCCCTCTGACTTCAAGATGTCCCGAGTCGCTCCCCTCCTCAAGAAACCGACTCTCAACACCTCTGACTTCAAGATGTCCCGAGTCGCTCCCCTCCTCAAGAAACCGACTCTCAACACCTCTGACTTCAAGATGTCCCGAGTCGCTCCCCTCCTCAAGAAACCGACTCTCAACACCTCTGACTTCAAGATGTCCCGAGTCGCTCCCCTCCTCAAGAAACCGACTCTCAACACCTCTGACTTCAAGATGTCCCGAGTCGCTCCCCTCCTCAAGAAACCGACTCTCAACACCTCTGACTTCAAGATGTCCCGAGTCGCTCCCCTCCTCAAGAAACCGACTCTCAACACCTCTGACTTCAAGATGTCCCGAGTCGCTCCCCTCCTCAAGAAACCGACTCTCAACACCTCTGACTTCAAGATGTCCCGAGTCGCTCCCCTCCTCAAGAAACCGACGCTCAACCCCTCTGACTTCAAAAATGACATCCCTTCTTTGTTTTCTTTCCAGAACACTTCCAGAACACGACTCTCTTGTTTCTCTCTCAGAATGATCTTCTTGACCCTAATCAGTCAGGCTTCAAGACGAGTCACTGAACCGAGATCTCTGCTATCCTCTGTGTAACAAGCTGACTCTTTTCTCATCCTCCTAGATCCTATCCGTTGCCTTTGACACCGCGAACCGTCAGATCCTATCCGCTGCTTTCGTCAGATCCTCCTCTCCACCCTCTCAGGCCTGGGTGTCTCATGCTCTATCAGATCCTCCTCTCCACCCTCTCAGGGCTGGGCGTCTCAGGTTATATCAGATCCTCCTCTCCACCCTCTCAGGGCTGGGTGTCTCATGCTCTATCAGATCCTCCTCTCCACCCTCTCAGGGCTGGGTGTCTCATGCTCTATCAGATCCTCCTGTCCACCCTCTCAGGGCTGAGCGTCTCAGGTTCTATCAGATCCTCCTGTCCACCCTCTCAGGGCTGGGCGTCTCAGGTTCTATCAGATCCTCCTGTCCACCCTCTCAGGGCTGGGCGTCTCAGGCTCCACCCTCTCAGGGCTGGGCGTCTCAGGCTCCACCCTCTCAGGGCTGGGCGTCTCAGGCTCCACCCTCTCAGGGCTGAGTGTCTCATGCTCTATCAGATCCTCCTCTCCACCCTCTCAGGGCTGGGTGTCTCATGCTCTATCAGATCCTCCTTTCCACTCGCTCAGGGCTGGGTGTCTCAGGCTCTATCAGATCCTCCTCTCCACCCTCTCAGGGCTGGACATCTCAGGCTCCACCCTCTCAGGGCTGGGTGTCTCATGCTCTATCAGATCCTCCTCTCCACCCTCTCAGGGCTGGGTGTCTCATGCTCTATCAGATCCTCCTCTCCACTCTCTCAGGGCTGGGCGTCTCAGGTTCTATCAGATCCTCCTCTCCACCCTCTCAGGGCTGGGTGTCTCATGCTCTATCAGATCCTCCTCTCCACCCTCTCAGGGCTGGGTGTCTCATGCTCTATCAGATCCTCCTCTCCACCCTCTCAGGGCTAGGTGTCTCAGGCTCTATCAGATCCTCCTCTCCACCCTCTCAGGGCTGGGCGTCTCAGGTTCTATCAGATTCTCCTCTCCACCCTCTCAGGGCTGGGTGTCTCATGCTCTATCAGATCCTCCTCTCCACCCTCTCAGGCCTGGGTGTCTCATGCTCTATCAGATCCTCCTGTCCACCCTCTCAGGGTTGGGTGTCTCAGACTCTCAGATCCTCCTCTCCACCCTCTCAGGGCTGGGTGTCTCATGCTCTATCAGGTCCTTCTCTCCACCCTCTCAGGCCTGGGTGTCTCATGCTCTATCAGATCCTCCTCTCCACCCTCTCAGGGCTGGGCGTCTCAGGTTATATCAGATCCTCCTCTCCACCCTCTCAGGGCTGGGTGTCTCATGCTCTATCAGATCCTCCTCTCCACCCTCTCAGGGCTGGGTGTCTCATGCTCTATCAGATCCTCCTGTCCACCCTCTCAGGGCTGAGCGTCTCAGGTTCTATCAGATCCTCCTGTCCACCCTCTCAGGGCTGGGCGTCTCAGGTTCTATCAGATCCTCCTGTCCACCCTCTCAGGGCTGGGCGTCTCAGGCTCCACCCTCTCAGGGCTGGGCGTCTCAGGCTCCACCCTCTCAGGGCTGGGCGTCTCAGGCTCCACCCTCTCAGGGCTGAGTGTCTCATGCTCTATCAGATCCTCCTCTCCACCCTCTCAGGGCTGGGTGTCTCATGCTCTATCAGATCCTCCTTTCCACTCGCTCAGGGCTGGGTGTCTCAGGCTCTATCAGATCCTCCTCTCCACCCTCTCAGGGCTGGACATCTCAGGCTCCACCCTCTCAGGGCTGGGTGTCTCATGCTCTATCAGATCCTCCTCTCCACCCTCTCAGGGCTGGGTGTCTCATGCTCTATCAGATCCTCCTCTCCACTCTCTCAGGGCTGGGCGTCTCAGGTTCTATCAGATCCTCCTCTCCACCCTCTCAGGGCTGGGTGTCTCATGCTCTATCAGATCCTCCTCTCCACCCTCTCAGGGCTGGGTGTCTCATGCTCTATCAGATCCTCCTCTCCACCCTCTCAGGGCTAGGTGTCTCAGGCTCTATCAGATCCTCCTCTCCACCCTCTCAGGGCTGGGCGTCTCAGGTTCTATCAGATTCTCCTCTCCACCCTCTCAGGGCTGGGTGTCTCATGCTCTATCAGATCCTCCTCTCCACCCTCTCAGGCCTGGGTGTCTCATGCTCTATCAGATCCTCCTGTCCACCCTCTCAGGGTTGGGTGTCTCAGACTCTCAGATCCTCCTCTCCACCCTCTCAGGGCTGGGTGTCTCATGCTCTATCAGGTCCTTCTCTCCACCCTCTCAGGCCTGGGTGTCTCATGCTCTATCAGATCCGCCTCTCCACCCTCTCAGGCCTGGGTGTCTCAGGCTCTATCAGATCCTCCTCTCCACCCTCTCAGGGCTGGGCGTCTCAGGTTATATCAGATCCTCCTCTCCACCCTCTCAGGGCTGGGTGTCTCAGGCTCTATCAGATCCTCCTCTCCACCCTCTCAGGGCTGGACATCTCAGGCTCCACCCTCTCAGGGCTGGGTGTCTCATGCTCTATCAGATCCTCCTCTCCACCCTCTCAGGGCTGGGTGTCTCATGCTCTATCAGATCCTCCTCTCCACTCTCTCAGGGCTGGGCGTCTCAGGTTCTATCAGATCCTCCTCTCCACCCTCTCAGGGCTGGGTGTCTCATGCTCTATCAGATCCTCCTCTCCACCCTCTCAGGGCTGGGTGTCTCATGCTCTATCAGATCCTCCTCTCCACCCTCTCAGGGCTAGGTGTCTCAGGCTCTATCAGATCCCCCTCTCCACCCTCTCAGGGCTGGGTGTCTCAGGCTCTATCAGATCCTCCTCTCCACCCTCTCAGGGCTGGGCGTCTCAGGTTCTATCAGATTCTCCTCTCCACCCTCTCAGGGCTGGGTGTCTCATGCTCTATCAGATCCTCCTCTCCACCCTCTCAGGCCTGGGTGTCTCATGCTCTATCAGATCCTCCTGTCCACCCTCTCAGGGTTGGGTGTCTCAGACTCTCAGATCCTCCTCTCCACCCTCTCAGGGCTGGGTGTCTCATGCTCTATCAGGTCCTTCTCTCCACCCTCTCAGGCCTGGGTGTCTCATGCTCTATCAGATCCTCCTCTCCACCCTCTCAGGGCTGGGTGTCTCAGGCTCTATCAGATCCGCCTCTCCACCCTCTCAGGCCTGGGTGTCTCAGGCTCTATCAGATCCTCATCTCCACCCTCTCAGGGCTGGGCGTCTCAGGTTATATCAGATCCTCCTCTCCACCCTCTCAGGGCTGGGTGTCTCAGGCTCTATCAGATCCTCCTCTCCACCCTGTCAGGGCTGGGAGACACAGGCTCTATCAGATCCTCCTCTCCACCCTCTCAGGCCTGGGTGTCTCATGCTCTATCAGATCCTCCTCTCCACTCTCTCAGGGCTGGGCGTCTCAGGTTCTATCAGATCCTCCTCTCCACCCTCTCAGGGCTGGGTGTCTCATGCTCTATCAGATCCTCCTCTCCACCCTCTCAGGGCTGGGTGTCTCATGCTCTATCAGATCCTCCTCTCCACCCTCTCAGGGCTAGGTGTCTCAGGCTCTATCAGATCCCCCTCTCCACCCTCTCAGGGCTGGGTGTCTCAGGCTCTATCAGATCCTCCTCTCCACCCTCTCAGGGCTGGGCGTCTCAGGTTCTATCAGATTCTCCTCTCCACCCTCTCAGGGCTGGGTGTCTCATGCTCTATCAGATCCTCCTCTCCACCCTCTCAGGCCTGGGTGTCTCATGCTCTATCAGATCCTCCTGTCCACCCTCTCAGGGTTGGGTGTCTCAGACTCTCAGATCCTCCTCTCCACCCTCTCAGGGCTGGGTGTCTCATGCTCTATCAGGTCCTTCTCTCCACCCTCTCAGGCCTGGGTGTCTCATGCTCTATCAGATCCTCCTCTCCACCCTCTCAGGGCTGGGTGTCTCAGGCTCTATCAGATCCGCCTCTCCACCCTCTCAGGCCTGGGTGTCTCAGGCTCTATCAGATCCTCCTCTCCACCCTCTCAGGGCTGGGCGTCTCAGGTTATATCAGATCCTCCTCTCCACCCTCTCAGGGCTGGGTGTCTCAGGCTCTATCAGATCCTCCTCTCCACCCTGTCAGGGCTGGGAGACACAGGCTCTATCAGATCCTCCTCTCCACCCTCTCAGGCCTGGGTGTCTCATGCTCTATCAGATCCTCCTCTCCACCCTCTCAGTGCTGGGCATCTCAGGCTCTATCAGATCCTCCTCTCCACCCTCTCAGGGCTGGGTGTCTCATGCTCTATCAGATCCTCCTGTCCACCCTCTCAGGCCTGGGTGTCTCAGGCTCTATCAGATCCTCCTCTCCACCCTCTCAGGCCTGGGTGTCTCAGGCTCTATCAGATCCTCCTGTCCACCCTTTCAGGCCTGGGTGTCTCAGGCTCTATCAGATCCTCCTCTCCACCCTCTCAGGGCTGGGTGTCTCATGCTCTATCAGATCCTCCTGTCCACCCTCTCAGGCCTGGGTGTCTCAGTCTCAATCAGATCCTCCTCTCCACCCTCTCAGGTCTGGGAGACTCATGCTCTATCAGATCCTCCTGTCCACCCTCTCAGGGTTTGGCGTCTCAGGTTCTATCAGATCCTCCTCTCCACCCTCTCAGGGCTGGGCGTCTCAGGCTCTATCAGATCCTCCTCTCCACCCTCTCAGGGCTGGGCGTCTCAGGCTCTATCAGATCCTCCTCTCCACCCTGTCAGGGCTGGGAGACACAGGCTCTATCAGATCCTCCTCTCCACCCTCTCAGGGCTGGGCGTCTCAGGCTCCACCCTCTCAGGGCTGGACGTCTCAGTCTCTATCAGATCCTCCTGTCCACCCTCTCAGGGCTGGGTGTCTGAGTGTTTTTAAACTTAGATTTTTTTTCTCTCCAAAACTTTGAGTTTTTTCCATTTTAAATGATTCTACAAAATTATTGTAACCAATAGAATGTTATGTTCTGTATATGGGGGCGGGGCGGGGGGGGGGGGGACACAGCCAATCAGCTCTGAACATGACTAGTAATGAATGGTCAGTCGATCGATAAAATCATAGTATATTTTAGTTAATGCGTTCCATCTTTCATTCAGAATCTATGGAAACGTATGAGAATAGAAAGGTTCAGAACTTTTTTTGTGAAAAAAATATATATATATTTGGCAAGTAGAAGTCTGGAAAAGTTTTAGAGACACGATGGGAGGGGTTGAGGATAACTGAAGGGTAGGATGAGAAAATAAAGAGATAACTCATGTAAAAGGCATCGCATGTATAAACTGTGAATAGAAGCCTATGTATTTTTTGATTGTTAGTTTACTCCAATTAGTGGAGGTGAGGTAGAGTTAGAAAAAATACAAGTAAATATATATATGGAGGATTGAAAATGATGAAAATAATGACATTGATAGAACCCACCATCTATCTACAATGTTAAAGCTGCCCCCTAAATATATATATATTTAAAACTCCATGGTACCCCTCCCAGAGTGCAAAGAACCTTGGCCTGACCCTGGACACAAACATCCTGTCATTCTCTGCCAACGTCAGCAGTGACTCGCTCCTGCATCCACAGAGTACGACCTTTCCTCAGGCAGGAAGTGGCGCAGGTCCTTGTCCAGGCGCGCTTGTCGTCTACTGCAACTCAGTTCCCCGGGTTGTGCCATCAAACACCCCCTGCAACTTATCCAGAACGCTGCTGCCCGCCTGGTGTTCAACCTTCCCAAGTTCTCCCATGTCACCCTGCTCCTCCGCACACTCCACTGGCTTCTAGTTGAAGTTCACATCCACTACTAGACCATGGTGCTTACCTACGGAACAGCAAGAGGAACTGCCCCTCCCTACCTTCAGGCTCTGATCAAACTCTACACCCCAAACCAAGCACTCCTCTGGTCGCTTGGTCCTCCCTCATCTAAAGGAGGGCAGCCCAGGCCAAGCTTTTCTCTGGTCTCTTGGCCCTCCCACCTCTAAAGGAGGGCAGCCCAGGCCAAGCTTTTCTCTGGTCTCTTGGCCCTCCCACCTCTAAAGGAGGGCAGCCCAGGCCAAGCTCTTCTCTGGTCTCTTGGCCCTCCCACCTCTAAAGATGGGCAGTCCAGGCCAAGCTCTTCTTCGTCCCGGCTAATAGTGGAATCAGTTGAAACGAGAATGGCAGAGTTCCTGCCCATCTTCTGAAAACATCTGAAATCCCCTCCTCTTCAAACAGTATCTTAAATAATCCCACAGACCCGAGAACAAACGAAAAGCTCTGAATTTGCTGATACTTTGAGGAAACGTACTGTGGTCGTCTCACTTAGCTGTCTTAAGATGGATGCCCTAATTGTAAGTCGTTCTGGATAAGAGCTAAATGACTAACATGTAAATGTAATTTAAGGAAGTAGAATTGTATTCAATAAAATGCAATGAAATTCAAATGTCTCATTCCTTACCATAGACATGTTTATATTGACGTAATGTCTGGATCCATACCATGCAACATAATGATGAAACATTTTTATTTTTAAAACTCTTTCTCCTAAAACTATCATGTTGTGGGTTGTCTCTAATAATTCATAATTCTCTTATATGTTTTTTAAATATCAGAAGAAAAAAAATACATTTCCCAGAATGCATTAGATCAAACACTGCTGTATGGGAAGGAACAATGTCATGACAAAGGAAAAAAAATCAGTTTGACATCTTTGAGTTATTATCAGTAATATCTGTATTCTAAGTCCTATATCCTTTTGATAAAAGATTTGTTAAATGAATGACACATTCATTTTTAATTTCTCAGTTGAATTGGTTTGATTTAAATTCTACTTCCTTCAAATTCAATTCAAAAGATGCTTCCTGAGGTGGGTGGCCAATTAAAATGTAATTCAAATTCATTGTTTGAATTCAATTCAATTCAGAATTTGCCCTGTTGTGTGTGTGTGTGTGTGTTTTGTGTGTATGTGCGTGCGTGCGCTAACTCTGGCTAAGATGTTATTGATTATTAGTTATTGATCATGTCTCTTCCATAGGTAACGTACGAGGCCCATAAGGAGTACCTGGCTAAGATGTACGAGGAGTACCAGCGACAGGAGGAGGAGAACATCAAGAAGGGAAAGAAAGGTTCCGTCTCCACCATCTCCGGCCTCTCGGCCACGCCCGCCCCCGTCGTCAACGGCAACCTGGAGATCCGCGAGCTGGACGACCACTCACAGACGCAGACCCCAGAAAGCGAGGCCGAGTACGGAGAGGGAGGAGGAGTGGATTCCAGGAACCTGCTCGCTGAGGGAGGGGTGGAGACGAAAGGACCCAACGGGGAGGCGTTGACCCCTGGGGAGCAGGGGTCAGGGGAAAGGGTCGAAGTTCATGACCTCCTGGTGGATATCAAGGCGGAGAAGGTGGAGGCTACGGAGGTCAAATTAGATGACCTGGATCTATCCCCGGAAGGGACGGTGGGAAGAGGTGGGATGGAGGGACTGGGTGGAGGAGGGATTGGAGGGATAGGAGGACGGAGGATGGAGGGACTGGGTGGAGGAGGGATAGGAGGAGGGAGAATGGAGGGACTGGGTGGAGGAGGGATAGGAGGGATTGGAGGAGGAAGGATGGAGGGACTGGGTGGAGGAGGGATTGGAGGAGGAAGGATGGAGGGACTGGGTGGAGGAGGGATAGGAGGGATTGGAGGAGGAAGGATGGAGGGACTGGGTGGAGGAGGGATAGGAGGAGGAAGGATGGGGAACGGGCCCCTGGTGGAGGTAGACTCCCTGTTGGACAGCGCCTACTGTGTCGTGGTGCGGAAGCTGAATGGCAACCACAGTAACCTGGTGCCTAAAGATGACACGGTGGTCACGGGGGCGGGGCCTGACACCATGGAGGATGATGGGAACATGGGTCCGCTCATCACCCTCGCTGACGAGAAGGACAGCGTCCCGAACAACAGAGGATTCCACTTCAGCAAGGTAGAGGTTAAAGATGTGTTTTTAGGAATATTATGTTATTTCACATCAATATGTTATTAATGGATTTGGTTTGAAGAACAATGTAATGGGGTCAAAACACCGCAGATGTATTAAGCACCAGGCATTGTTAGTCTTTAATTAAAACCTACAGGAGGGTAGCTCTCCAGAAACAGGGTTGGAGTTAAAACCTACAGGAGGGTTTCTCTCCAGGAACAGGGTTGGAGTTAAAACCTACAGGAGGGTTTCTCTCCAGGAACAGGGTTGGAGTTAAAACCTACAGGGGGGTAGCTCTCCAGAAACAGGGTTGGAGTTAAAACCTACAGGAGGGTAGCTCTCCAGGAACAGGGTTGGAGTTAAAACCTACAAGGGGGTATCTCTCCAGGAACAGGATTGGAGTTAAAACCTACAGGGGGGTTGCTCTCCAGGAACACGGTTGGAGTCTTGGATCGACTTGCTGAATTGTCTTTCTATCTTATCTTTTTAAGGTTGATGAGAAGCTTCTTCCAGCGCTGGCTTCCACAGAACCCCTGGTCCTTCCCAGCCCGGACCAGCCCCTCTCCTCAGGCCCCATCCACTCCTCCACCTGCCCCAGCGATGACCTGAGTCTTCTGGCCCACATGACGTCATGCGGAGGCTCAGACCTGAGCCAAGCCCATGGAGGGCTCCCCGAAGACGGGCCCTTCAATATCCAGAGCCCCCTGGCTGACATCAGCTCCATCGCCCAGAGAGAGAGCCAGGCAGCTGAGATCCAGGGCTACCCAGAGGTAGAGGTCCCGTCTGGGGCAGATGGAGAGGTGGCGGGGGGTAAGGCTGGAGGTGACGCGGCTAGCACCACATCTGATACAGAAAGATCTGATGATGGGAAGGACAAAGAGATGGAGAAGATACAGACCACCGCTACTACTCAGGTGGGTGACAGAAATATCTTACCTCAAATGTAGGCCGTTATTGTAAACAAGAATTTGATCTTAACTGACTTGCCAAGTGAAATAAATGTAAAACAATAAAATAAAATGGAATAAGAAAAAATGTTTTAAACCAAGTTAGATAACTCAATTGCTACTGTACTTAGCCATGTCTTCAATAACTGAGAGACTGATCTAAGCTAATGTTTACACAGCTGGCTAAAACTGTTGGCTAACACAGCTGGCTAACACTGTTGGTTAACACAGCTGGCTAACACAGCTGGATAACGCAGCTGGCTAACACAGCTGGCTAACACAGCTGGCTAACACAGCTGGCTAACACAGCTGGCTAACACAGCTGGATAACACTGTTGGATAACACTGTTGGATAACACAGCTGGCTAACACAGCTGGCTAACACAGATATTGTTGTTAGGCTAGCAATTGTAGTTAACCAATTCAGCTGTTATTGTTTCTAGTTTACCACCATTCCTTTACCTTCCCCCATCAGGTGCTTCACGGTCGTCCGGCGGCCCAGTCAGAGGGTGACCTGTCGCTCTACTTCCCCCATCAGGTGCTTCACGGTCGTATGGCGACCCAGTCAGAGGATGACCTGTCTCTCTACTTCCCCCAACAGGCACTCCGTGGTCATCCGGCGGCCCAGTCAGAGGGTGACCTGTCTCTCTACTTCCCCCATCAGGTGCTTCACGGTCGTATGGCGACCCAGTCAGAGGGTGACCTGTCTCTCTACTTCCCCCAACAGGCACTCCGTGGTCATACGGTGACCCAGTCGGAGCATAACCTGTCTCTCTACTTCCCCCTACAGGCACTCCGTGGTCATCCGGCGGCCCAGTCGGAGCATAACCTGTCTCTCTACTTCCCCCTACAGGCACTCCGTGGTCATCCGGCGACCCAGTCGGAGCGTAACCTGTCTCTCTACTTCCCCCAACAGGCACTCCGTGGTCATCCGGCGGCCCAGTCGGAGCATAACCTGTCTCTCTACTTCCCCCAACAGGCACTCCGTGGTCATCCGGCGGCCCAGTCAGAGCGTGACCTGCGTGTGGACCTGGCCTTTAGAGGGATGATGACAGAACCCATGACGGAGGAGCAGCGACGCCAGTTCAGCCCCGGGCCTCGCACCACCATGTTCCGTATCCCAGAGTTTAAGTGGTCGCCCATGCATCAGCGCCTCCTCACAGACCTGCTGTTCGCCCTGGAGACCGACGTGCACGTGTGGAGGAGGTGAGGGTGGTCGGACTGTTTGTTTACGTCCATGTTAGTGAGCATTTCTCATTTGTCTCGAGATAATCCATCCACCTGACAGGTGTGGCATATCATATCTCCTCTTGTGATGTCAGTATGTGGTATTGTGATGTCAGTATGGGGTATTGTGATGTCAGTATGGGGTATTGTGATGTCAGTATGGGGTGTTGTGATGTCAGTATGGGGTGTTGTGATGTCAGTATGGGGTGTTGTGATGTCAGTATGGGGTGTTGTGATGTCAGTATGGGGTATTGTGATGTCAGTATGGGCTATTGTGGTGTCAGTATGGGGTATTGTGATGTCAGTATGGGGTGTTGTGATGTCAGTATGGGGTATTGTGATGTCAGTATGGGGTATTGTGATGTCATTATGGGGTGTTGTGATGTCAGTATGTGGTGTTGTGATGTCAGTATGGGTGTTGTGATGTCAGTATGGGTGTTGTGATGTCAGTATGGGGTGTTGTGATGTCAGTATGGGGTGTTGTGATGTCAGTATGGGGTATTGTGATGTCAGTATGTGGTGTTGTGATGTCAGTATGTGGTGTTGTGATGTCAGTATGGGTGTTGTGATGTCAGTATGGGGTGTTGTGATGTCAGTATGGGGTATTGTGATGTCAGTATGGGGTATTGTGATGTCATTATGGGGTATTGTGATGTCAGTATGGGTGTTGTGATGTCAGTATGGGCTATTGTGATGTCAGTATGGGCTATTGTGATGTCAGTATGGGGTATTGTGATGTCAGTATGGGTGTTGTGATGTCAGTATGGGCTATTGTGATGTCAGTATGGGCTATTGTGATGTCAGTATGGGGTGTTGTGATGTCAGTATGGGGTATTGTGATGTCAGTATGGGGTATTGTGATGTCACTATGGGGTATTGTGATGTCAGTATGGGGTATTGTGATGTCAGTATGGGGTATTGTGATGTCATTATGGGGTATTGTGATGTCAGTATGGGTGTTGTGATGTCATTATGGGGTATTGTGATGTCAGTTTGGGGTGTTGTGATGTCATTATGGGGTATTGTGATGTCACTATGTGGTATTGTGATGTCATTATGGGGTATTGTGATGTCAGTATGGGGTGTTGTGATGTCATTATGGGGTATTGTGATGTCAGTATGGGTGTTGTGATGTCATTATGGGGTATTGTGATGTCAGTATGGGGTGTTGTGATGTCATTATGGGGTATTGTGATGTCATTATGGGGTATTGTGATGTCAGTATGGGTGTTGTGATGTCATTATGGGGTATTGTGATGTCAGTATGGGGTGTTGTGATGTCAGTATGGGGTATTGTGATGTCAGTATGGTGTGATGTCAGTATGTGGTGTTGTGAAGTCAGTATGGGGTATTGTGATGTCATTATGGGGTGTTGTGATGTCAGTATGGGGTATTGTGATGTCAGTATGGGGTGTTGTGATGTCATTATGGGGTGTTGTGATGTCAGTATGGGGTATTGTGATGTCAGTATGGGGTATTGTGATGTCAGTATGGGGTGTTGTGATGTCACTATGGGGTATTGTGATGTCAGTATGGGGTGTTGTGATGTCACTATGGGGTATTGTGATGTCAGTATGGGGTGTTGTGATGTCACTATGGGGTATTGTGATGTCAGTATGGGGTGTTGTGATGTCACTATGGGGTATTGTGATGTCATTATGGGGTGTTGCGTGTAGATTGATTGGGGGGGAAACTTATTCCACATTTTTCAGCCTGAATTGAAAATGTTTCAAATATTATTATTTTTTACCAATCTACACACAATACTCCATAAAAAAATGTAGTGAAAATTAAAAATATTATTTACTCGCTCCCCGTAGTCAATACATGTTACGTTTATACAGTAGGTCAGATTAACAAGATCAAGATACATGAAATGAATAACGAATTACATTTACAAAATATTTTCTCAGCAGTCAGTCAGTCTTTCAGAGGGAATGATGGAAGCTCAATGAAAGTGTTTGTAAGAAAATAGTTACTCTGTGGAATCATGCCTTCAGGGATATAAGGAATTATGTCAAAATGACTAGCAGGTGCAGACAATGACACAGAAAATTACCTGGAGGCGTATCATCCCCCTAGTGTAAAGTATATTATTAACCCCTCACTATCTCCTCTCTCCCCCATCCTATCCTCTCCTCTGCTCTCCTCTCCTCTCCTCTCCTCTCCTCTCCTCTCCTCTCCTCTCCTCTCCTCTCCTCTCCTCTCTCCAGCCATTCGACCAAGTCAGTGATGGACTTTGTGAACAGCAATGAGAACATCATCTTTGTCCACAACACCATTCATCTCATCTCTCAGATGGTGGACAACATCATTATCGCCTGTGGAGGAATCCTTCCTCTACTCTCTGCTGCCACCTCCCCCTCTGTAAGTGTTGCTCACTGCTGCTCCCTTTTGGTGGGGAGGGAAACTGCAGGACGACTCATGTTGATCAGACCTGGGGCCTCATTTATCAAACGTGCATACATTTCTCTGTAAATTCTGGCAACATGTTACTGGGATTTATCAAACTGTGTCGTACGCAACATGTACGCATGTTTTCATTGATAAATCAGAACTATATTTGTGCGCTTGTGAACGAGCATTACATTCCTGCCTGGAAAACACCCTCCATTCACCTTTTATGGGAACAAAAACACCCTCCATTCAACTTTTATGGGAACAAAAACACCCTCATTCGCTGTGTGATTTGGAGGTGTTGGAACTGGGCCGTGACGGTTCCTAAAAGAAAAGCGTAATGACAAGTTTGATCACATTTGTGTAAAATAAAAAAATGCATACCTCCTATAGTGAGTGTGGAGCTAACAGCCACTCAGCGCCTAACAGCCACGCAGCGCCTGACGGCCACTCAGCGCCTAACGGCCACTCAGCGCCTAGCGGCCACTCAGCGCCTGACGGCCACTCAGCGCCTAGCGGCCACTCAGCGGCTGGCGGCCACTCAGCGCCAAACAGCCACTCAGCGCCTAACAGCCACTCAGCGCCTGGCGGCCACTCAGCGCCAAACAGCCACTCAGCGCCTGGCGGCCACTCAGCGCCAAACAGCCACGCAGCGCCAAACAGCCACGCAGCGCCTGACGGCCACTCAGCGCCTAACGGCCACTCAGCGCCTAGCGGCCACTCAGCGCCTGACGGCCACTCAGCGCCTAGCGGCCACTAAGCGGCTGGCGGCCACTCAGCGCCAAACAGCCACTCAGCGCCTAACAGCCACTCAGCGCCTGGCGGCCACTCAGCGCCAAACAGCCACTCAGCGCCTGGCGGCCACTCAGCGCCAAACAGCCACTCAGCGCCTAACAGCCACTCAGCGCCTAACGGCCACTCAGCGCCTAACGGCCACTCAGCGCCTAACGGCCACTCAGCGCCTAACGGCCACTCAGCGCCAAACGGCCACTCAGCGCCTGACGGCCACTCAGCGCCTGGCGGCCACTCAGCGCCTGACGGCCACTCAGCGCCTGGCGGCCACTCAGCGCCTGTCGGCCACTCAGCGCCTGGCGGCCACTCAGCGCCTGGCGGCCACTCAGCGCCTGGCAGGCCACTCAGCGCCTAACGGCCACTCAGCGCCTAACGACTATGAGGTCACCCTCCTATCCTGCCTTGGTATTGGCTCTGAGATTAAATAGACTATGAGGTCACCCTCCTATCCTGCCTTGGTATTGGCTCTGAGATTAAATAGACAATGATGTCACCCTCCTATTGCACAGCAATACTGTAGCCTACCCACACTGTCAAACATTTAAAAGAGGCTACCGGCCTATTTTCTTTCGAGTGTGTAGCGGTTACTGTGGTAACTGTATCATCTAGTGGTTACTGTGGTTACTGTATCATCTAGCGGTTAATGTGGTTACTGTATCATCTAGTGGTTACTGTGGTTACTGTATCATCTAGTGGTTAATGTGGTTACTGTACCATCTAGTGGTTACTGTGGTTACTGTACCATCTAGTGGTTAATGTGGTTACTGTACCATCTAGTGGTTACTGTGGTTACTGTACCATCTAGTGGTTAATGTGGTTACTGTGGTTACTGTATTATCTAGTGGTTACTGTACCATCTAGTGGTTAATGTGGTTACTGTATCATCTAGTGGTTACTGTGGTTACTGTATTATCTAGCGGTTAATGTGGTTACTGTATCATCTAGTGGTTAATGTGGTTACTGTATCATCTAGTGGTTAATGTGGTTACTGTACCATCTAGCAGTTACTGTATCATCTAGTGGTTAATGTGGTTACTGTACCATCTAGTGGTTACTGTGGTTACTGTACCATCTAGTGGTTACTGTGGTTACTGTACCATCTAGCAGTTACTGTATCATCTAGTGGTTACTGTGGTTACTGTACCATCTAGTGGTTACTGTGGTTACTGTACCATCTAGTGGTTACTGTATCATCTAGTGGTTAATGTGGTTACTGAACCATCTAGCAGTTACTGTATCATCTAGTGGTTAATGTGGTTACTGTACCATCTAGTGGTTACTGTGGTTACTGTACCATCTAGTGGTTACTGTGGTCACTGTATCATCTAGTGGTTACTGTGGTAACTGTATCATCTAGTGGTTACTGTGGTTACTGTATCATCTAGTGGTTACTGTGGTTACTGTATCATCTAGCGGTTAATGTGGTTACTGTATCATCTAGTGGTTACTGTGGTTACTGTACCATCTAGTGGTTACTGTTCCATCTAGGGGTAAATGTGGTTACTGTATCATCTAGTGGTTACTGTGGTTACTGTACCATCTAGGGGTAAATGTGGTTACTGTATCATCTAGTGGTTAATGTGGTTACTGTATCATCTAGTGGTTACTGTGGTAACTGTATCATCTAGTGGTTACTGTGGTTACTGTATCATCTAGTGGTTACTGTGGTTACTGTATCATCTAGTGGTTACTGTATCATCTAGTGGTTACTGTGGTTACTGTATCATCTAGTGGTTACTGTATCATCTAGTGGTTAATGTGGTTACTGTATCATCTAGTGGTTACTGTATCATCTAGTGGTTACTGTGGTTACTGTATCATCTAGTGGTTACTGTATCATCTAGTGGTTACTGTATCATCTAGTGGTTACTGTGGTTACTGTATCATCTAGTGGTTACTGTGGTTACTGTATCATCTAGTGGTTACTGTGGTTACTGTATCATCTAGTGGTTACTGTGGTTACTGTATCATCTAGTGGTTACTGTATCATCTAGTGGTTACTGTGGTTACTGTATCATCTAGTGGTTACTGTATTATCTAGTGGTTAATGTGGTTACTGTATCATCTAGTGGTTACTGTGGTTACTGTATCATCTAGTGGTTAATGTGGTTAATGTATCATCTAGTGGTTAATGTGGTTAATGTATCATCTAGTGGTTAATGTGGTTAATGTATCATCTAGTGGTTAATGTGGTTACTGTATCATCTAGTGGTTACTGTATCATCTAGTGGTTAATGTGGTTACTGTATCATCTAGTGGTTACTGTATCATCTAGTGGTTACTGTATCATCTAGTGGTTAATGTGGTTAATGTATCATCTAGTGGTTAATGTGGTTACTGTATCATCTAGTGGTTACTGTATCATCTAGTGGTTACTGTATCATCTAGTGGTTAATGTGGTTACTGTATCATCTAGTGGTTACTGTATCATCTAGTGGTTACTGTATCATCTAGTGGTTAATGTGGTTACTGTATCATCTAGTGGTTAATGTGGTTACTGTATCATCTAGTGGTTAATGTGGTTACTGTATCATCTAGTGGTTACTGTATCATCTAGTGGTTACTGTATCATCTAGTGGTTAATGTGGTTAATGTATCATCTAGTGGTTAATGTGGTTACTGTATCATCTAGTGGTTACTGTATCATCTAGTGGTTAATGTGGTTACTGTATCATCTAGTGGTTACTGTATCATCTAGTGGTTACTGTATCATCTAGTGGTTAATGTGGTTACTGTATCATCTAGTGGTTACTGTATCATCTAGTGGTTACTGTATCATCTAGTGGTTAATGTGGTTACTGTATCATCTAGTGGTTAATGTGGTTACTGTATCATCTAGTGGTTAATGTGGTTACTGTATCATCTAGTGGTTAATGTGGTTACTGTATCATCTAGTGGTTACTGTATCATCTAGTGGTTACTGTATCATCTAGTGGTTAATGTGGTTAATGTATCATCTAGTGGTTAATGTGGTTACTGTATCATCTACTGGTTACTGTGGTTACTGTATTATCTAGTGGTTACTGTACCATCTAGTGGTTACTGTGGTTACTGTATAATCTAGTGGTTACTGTATTATCTAGTGGTTAATGTGGTTACTGTATCATCTAGTGGTTACTGTGGTTACTGTATCATCTAGTGGTTACTGTATTATCTAGTGGTTAATGTGGTTACTGTATCATCTAGTGGTTACTGTATCATCTAGTGGTTACTGTATCATCTAGTGGTTAATGTGGTTACTGTATCATCTAGTGGTTACTGTATCATCTAGTGGTTACTGTATCATCTAGTGGTTACTGTATCATCTAGTGGTTACTGTATTATCTAGTGGTTACTGTATCATCTAGTGGTTACTGTATCATCTAGTGGTTACTGTATCATCTAGTGGTTACTGTATTATCTAGTGGTTAATGTGGTTACTGTATTATCTAGTGGTTACTGTATCATCTAGTGGTTACTGTATCATCTAGTGGTTAATGTGGTTACTGTATTATCTAGTGGTTACTGTATTATCTAGTGGTTAATGTGGTTACTGTATTATCTAGTGGTTACTGTATCATCTAGTGGTTAATGTGGTTACTGTATTATCTAGTGGTTACTGTATTATCTAGTGGTTACTGTATCATCTAGTGGTTACTGTATCATCTAGTGGTTACTGTATTATCTAGTGGTTACTGTATCATCTAGTGGTTACTGTATCATCTAGTGGTTACTGTATTATCTAGTGGTTAATGTGGTTACTGTATCATCTAGTGGTTACTGTATCATCTAGTGGTTACTGTATCATCTAGTGGTTACTGTATTATCTAGTGGTTACTGTATTATCTAGTGGTTACTGTATCATCTAGTGGTTACTGTACCATCTAGTGGTTAATGTGGTTACTGTACCATCTAGCGGTTAATGTGGTTACTGTACCATCTAGTGGTTAATGTGGTTACTGTACCATCTAGCGGTTAATGTGGTTACTGTACCATCTAGCGGTTAATGTGGTTACTGTATCATCTAGTGGTTACTGTGGTTACTGTATCATCTACTGGTTACTGTGGTTTTACACGTTGGGTACAAATCAGGTTGCATGACCGTGTTTTCTGATTTCCATTTAACTCGCCTCTTGTTATGAATATATATTCAGTTTAACACCTGATAGTGCTACTTCCTCTCTGGCTCCTTTTGTTCATTATATTCAACAACAACATTGGTTTATATCTTAAACTTTGAATTATTTTGACCTAAACCTTATAACCTTGAGTTCTCAATCAAACTAAAGTATTCTAACTTGATTTTCCAAGTTCTGCTCATTGTTTTAATTAATCATAATTTTTTTCTTTCTCTTTCTTTCTCTGTTTTTTCTCTCATCCTCTCCGTCCGTTTGTGTTTCTGCTTCTGTCTGTTTGTGCAGAGTTCAAAGGTCAGTGCAAACACTGTAAGTTCCCGTTTCTTTTTCTTAATATACGTTCACTAGCATTCTGTTGTTTGTAGCGTAGCGATATTGTGACTAACATTTGCTTTGCTGACATCATAAAATTGTTCATTTTCTAGACTCTTCTGTTCCTAGACTGTCTCTGCTTGTATATGTTCACGTATGTGGTTCTCTGTCCAGTTCCATAAGAGAGAACTTACTCAGAGCCATTAGTGCAGTGAAGAGAGGAGAGAGCTGGAGAAAAGAAGAAGAAGATGAATTGAAGGAGAGAGAGCGAGAGATATTATCTTCTCCCATCCGAGCGTGTCCCCTCTATATCTAACCTAAATCAGGAGAGAGATAGATACATATATAGATAGATCACAGACGATTATAGAGATATAGAGAGAGTGATCACAGAGAGAGAGAGAGAGAGATATAGAGATATACTGTAGAGTGAGATATAGAGATATACTGTAGAGAGAGATATATAGATATACCGTAGAGAGAGATATAGAGATATACTGTAGAGAGAGATATAGAGATGTACTGTAGAGAGATATATAGAGATATACTGTAGAGAGAGATATAGAGATATACTGTAGAGCGAGATATAGAAATATATAGAGATGTACTGTAGAGTGAGATATAGAGATGTACTGTAGAGAGAGATATAGAGATATACTGTAGAGAGATAGAGATATATAGATGTACTGTAGAGAGAGATATAGAGATGTACTGTAGAGAGATATATAGAGATGTACTGTAGAGATATATAGAGATATACTGTAGAGAGAGATATAGAGATGTACTGTAGAGAGATGTAAAGATGTACTGTAGAGAGAGATATAGAGATGTACTGTAGAGAGATATATAGAGATATACTGTAGAGAGAGATATAGAGATGTACTGTAGAGAGATATAGAGATATAGAGATGTACTGTAGAGAGAGATATAGAGATATACTGTAGAGAGACATATATAGATGTACTGTAGAGAGATATAGAGATGTACTGTAGAGAGAGATATAGAGATATACTGTAGAGAGAGATATAGAGATATACTGTAGAGAGAGATATAGAGATGTACTGTAGAGATATATAGAGATATACTGTAGAGAGAGATATAGAGATGTACTGTAGAGAGATATATAGAGATATACTGTAGACAGATATAGAGATGTACTGTAGAGAGAGATATAGAGATGTACTGTAGAGAGAGATATAGAGATATACTGTAGAGAGAGATATAGAGATATACTGTAGAGAGATATAGAGATGTACTGTAGAGAGAGATATAGAGATATACTGTAGAGAGAGATATAGAGATGTACTGTAGAGATATATAGAGATATACTGTAGAGAGAGATATAGAGATGTACTGTAGAGAGATGTAAAGATGTACTGTAGAGAGAGATATAGAGATGTACTGTAGAGAGATAAATAGAGATATACTGTAGAGAGAGATATAGAGATGTACTGTAGAGAGATATAGAGATATAGAGATGTACTGTAGAGAGAGATATAGAGATGTACTGTAGAGAGAGATATAGAGATATACTGTAGAGAGACATATATAGATGTACTGTAGAGAGATATAGAGATGTACTGTAGAGAGAGATATAGAGATGTACTGTAGAGATATAGAGATGTACTGTAGAGAGAGATATAGAGATATACTGTAGAGAGAGATATAGAGATATACTGTAGAGAGAGATATAGAGATGTACTGTAGAGATATATAGAGATATACTGTAGAGAGAGATATAGAGATGTACTGTAGAGAGATGTAAAGATGTACTGTAGAGAGAGATATAGAGATGTACTGTAGAGAGAGATATAGAGATGTACTATAGAGAGATATAGAGATGTACTGTAGAGAGATATAGAGATGTACTGTAGAGATATAGAGATGTACTGTAGAGATATAGAGATGTACTGTAGAGATATAGAGATGTACTGTAGAGATATAGAGATGTACTGTAGAGATATAGAGATGTACTGTAGAGATATAGAGATATACTGTAGAGAGATGTAAAGATGTACTGTAGAGAGATATATAGAGATATACTGTAGAGAGATATAGAGATGTACTGTAGAGAGAGATATAGAGATGTACTGTAGAGAGAGATATAGAGATATACTGTAGAGAGACATATATAGATGTACTGTAGAGAGATATAGAGATGTACTGTAGAGAGAGATATAGAGATGTACTGTAGAGATATAGAGATGTACTGTAGAGAGAGATATAGAGATATACTGTAGAGAGAGATATAGAGATGTACTGTAGAGAGAGATATAGAGATATACTGTAGAGATATATAGAGATATACTGTAGAGAGAGATATAGAGATGTACTGTAGAGAGAGATATAGAGATATACTGTAGAGAGAGATATAGAGATGTACTGTAGAGATATATAGAGATATACTGTAGAGAGAGATATAGAGATGTACTGTAGAGAGTTTTAAAGATGTACTGTAGAGAGAGATATAGAGATGTACTATAGAGAGATATAGAGATGTACTGTAGAGAGATATAGAGATGTACTGTATAGATATAGAGATGTACTGTAGAGATATAGAGATGTACTGTAGAGATATAGAGATATACTGTAGAGAGATGTAAAGATGTACTGTAGAGAGAGATATAGAGATATACTGTAGAGAGAGATATAGAGATATACTGTAGAGAGAGATATACTGTAGAGAGACATATATAGATATACTGTAGAGAGATATAGAGATGTACTGTAGAGAGAGATATAGAGATGTACTGTAGAGAGAGATATAGAGATGTACTGTAGAGAGATAAATAGAGATATACTGTAGAGAGAGATATAGAGATGTACTGTAGAGAGATATAGAGATATAGAGATGTACTGTAGAGAGAGATATAGAGATGTACTGTAGAGAGAGATATAGAGATATACTGTAGAGAGACATATATAGATGTACTGTAGAGAGATATAGAGATGTACTGTAGAGAGAGATATAGAGATGTACTGTAGAGATATAGAGATGTACTGTAGAGAGAGATATAGAGATATACTGTAGAGAGAGATATAGAGATATACTGTAGAGAGAGATATAGAGATGTACTGTAGAGATATATAGAGATATACTGTAGAGAGAGATATAGAGATGTACTGTAGAGAGATGTAAAGATGTACTGTAGAGAGAGATATAGAGATGTACTGTAGAGAGAGATATAGAGATGTACTATAGAGAGATATAGAGATGTACTGTAGAGAGATATAGAGATGTACTGTAGAGATATAGAGATGTACTGTAGAGATATAGAGATGTACTGTAGAGATATAGAGATGTACTGTAGAGATATAGAGATGTACTGTAGAGATATAGAGATGTACTGTAGAGATATAGAGATATACTGTAGAGAGATGTAAAGATGTACTGTAGAGAGATATATAGAGATATACTGTAGAGAGATATAGAGATGTACTGTAGAGAGAGATATAGAGATGTACTGTAGAGAGAGATATAGAGATATACTGTAGAGAGACATATATAGATGTACTGTAGAGAGATATAGAGATGTACTGTAGAGAGAGATATAGAGATGTACTGTAGAGATATAGAGATGTACTGTAGAGAGAGATATAGAGATATACTGTAGAGAGAGATATAGAGATGTACTGTAGAGAGAGATATAGAGATATACTGTAGAGATATATAGAGATATACTGTAGAGAGAGATATAGAGATGTACTGTAGAGAGAGATATAGAGATATACTGTAGAGAGAGATATAGAGATGTACTGTAGAGATATATAGAGATATACTGTAGAGAGAGATATAGAGATGTACTGTAGAGAGTTTTAAAGATGTACTGTAGAGAGAGATATAGAGATGTACTATAGAGAGATATAGAGATGTACTGTAGAGAGATATAGAGATGTACTGTATAGATATAGAGATGTACTGTAGAGATATAGAGATGTACTGTAGAGATATAGAGATATACTGTAGAGAGATGTAAAGATGTACTGTAGAGAGAGATATAGAGATATACTGTAGAGAGAGATATAGAGATATACTGTAGAGAGAGATATACTGTAGAGAGACATATATAGATATACTGTAGAGAGATATAGAGATGTACTGTAGAGAGAGATATAGAGATGTACTGTAGAGAGAGATATAGAGATATACTGTAGAGAGAGATATAGAGATGTACTGTAGAGAGAGATATAGAGATATACTGTAGAGATATATAGATATATACTGTAGAGAGAGATATAGAGATATACTGTAGAGAGAGATATAGAGATGTTCTGTAGAGAGATATAGAGATGTACTATATAGTGATATTGAGATGTACTGTAGAGAGAGATATAGAGATGTACTGTAGAGAGATATAAAGATGTACTGTAGAGAGAGATATAGAGATGTTCTGTAGAGAGATATAGATATGTACAATATAATGATATTGAGATATACTGTAGAGAGAGATATAGAGATAATTTTTATTGTTTATCACTTTTGAATATTATCTAC
>NC_143031.1:3922500-3925000 GCF_057628025.1 Oncorhynchus mykiss | reverse complement strand
ACCCACACTCCCACACCCACCCACCCACACACCCCCCCCACACTAACCACCCACCCACACCCCACACCCACCCACACACCCACACACCCCCCCACTCTAACCACCCACCCACACCCCACACCCACACCCCCACACTCGCCCACACACCCACACTCCCACCCACACACACCCACACACCCCCACCCACACCCCCCCACCCACCCACACCCACACTCCCACACACCCACACTCCCCCACACCCACCCACCCCTCAACCCCCCCACCCACCCACACCCCCACAGGTGTGTGTATGTGAGGTTATAAGAGGTTATAACTCCTCTGCTTCTCCAGGATCCAGACAGACTCCTACAGGATGTTGACATCAACCGCCTAAGAGCCGTGGTCTTCAGAGACGTGGTGAGTGTGTGTGTGTATGTGGTTAAACATGTGTCTGTTGTTAATAGGTATGTAATGTGTAAATGTTTTCTCTCTCAGGATGACAGTAAGCAGGCTCAGTTCCTGGCCCTGGCGGTGGTCTACTTCATATCTGTCCTCATGGTGTCAAAGTACCGGGACATCCTGGAACCACAGAGAGAGATTGGCAGGTCCAGCAGCCTATCAGGGAGGAGCATCCGCCACGAGATCAACTCCCCCACCAGCACAGGTGTCACACTATTTTCTGTCCCTCTGGTGTCACACTGTATTATGTCCCCCACCCACTGGGTGTCCCAGCTGTGAATAAGTCCCTGAATAGAGGGTCAGGATGAAACCAGGCCTACAGGATTGTAACAATATAGAATAGATGTGTTCTATTAGATATTAACAACAAAACTACCTATGTCCCCCCCCCCCCCAATTCTCTCTCTCTCCCCCCTTCTCTCTCTCTCTCTCCCCCCTTCTCTCTCTCTCTCTCCCCCTTCTCTCTCTCTCTCTCCCCCCTTCTCTCTCTCTCTCTCTCTCTCTCTCTCTCTCTCTCTCTCTCTCTCTCTCTCTCTCTCTCCCCCCTTCTCTCTCTCTCTCTCTCTCTCTCACTCTCTCTCTCTCTCTCTCTCACTCTCTCCCCCCTTCTCTCTCTCTCTCACTCTCTCTCTCTCTCTCCCCCCTTGTCTCTCTCTCTCTCTATGTCCAGAGCACCCATTGTCCTCCTTCCCTGAGGGTGGTCAGGGGGAGAAGCAGATTCCCACCCCCATGGATGACTCTCCGCTTGCCTCTCTGCCCCACACCGACTCAGGAATCGGGGAGGAGGGCCACGGTCCTGGGGGTCTGAACGGAGCAGAGCTGGGCCTGGGGCTGGGCATGGCAGGCAGGGAGACAGACAGAGACAGAGAGAGGGATCTACTGTGTACCCTGTCATCAGAGGTTAGAAGGTCAAGGGAGAGCCTATTTGATTCGCCCCACAACCCTAACTCTGCCTCCAATCCTGGTCAAGCCCCGCCCTCGTCGATCTCGAGCATCAGCCAGCCTAACAAGGGCATCAACGTCAAGGTACTGACTCTATTCCATTATCAAGGTACTGACTCTATTCCGTTTTCAAGGTGCTGACTCTATTCCGTTGTCAAGGTACTGACTCTATTCCGTTGTCGAGGTACTGACTCTATTCCGTTGTCAAGGTACTGACTCTATTCCGTTATCGAGGTACTGACTCTATTCCGTTATCGAGATACTGACTCTATTCCGTTATCGAGGTACTGACTCTATTCCGTTATCGAGGTACTGACTCTATTCCGTTATCGAGGTACTGACTATATTCCGTTGTCGAGGTACTGACTCTATTCCGTTGTCGAGGTACTGACTCTATTCCATTGTCAAGGTACTGACTCTATTCCGTTATCGAGGTACTGACTCTATTCCGTTATCGAGGTACTGACTCTATTCCGTTGTCAAGGTACTGACTCTATTCCGTTATCGAGGTACTGACTCTATTCCGTTTTCAAGGTGCTGACTCTATTCCGTTGTCAAGGTACTGACTCTATTCCGTTGTCGAGGTACTGACTCTATTCCGTTGTCAAGGTACTGACTCTATTCCGTTATTGAGGTACTGACTCTATTCCGTTATCGAGGTACTGACTCTATTCCGTTGTCAAGGTACTGACTCTATTCCGTTATCGAGGTACTGACTCTATTCTGTTATCGAGGTACTGACTCTATTCCGTTATCGAGGTACTGACTCTATTCCGTTATCGAGGTACTGACTCTATTCCGTTGTCAGGGTACTGACTCTAGTCCGTTATCAAGGTACTGACTCTATTCCGTTATCGAGGTACTGACTCTATTCCGTTGTCAAGGTACTGACTCTATTCCGTTATCGAGGTACTGACTCTATTCCGTTATTGAGGTACTGACTCTATTCCGTTGTCAAGGTACTGACTCTATTCCGTTATCGAGGTACTGACTCTATTCCGTTATCGAGGTACTGACTCTATTCCGTTATCGAGGTACTGACTCTATTCCGTTATCGAGGTACTGACTCTAGTCCGTTATCAAGGTACTGACTCTATTCCGTTATCGAGGTACTGACTCT
>NC_143031.1:3840000-3917500 GCF_057628025.1 Oncorhynchus mykiss | reverse complement strand
ATATGGATTAAACAATATGGATTAAACAATATGGATTAAACAGTATGGATTAAACAGTATGGATTAAACAATATGGATAGGATTAAACAATATTGATTAAACAATATGTATTAAACAGTATGGATTAAACAATATGGATTAAACAATATGGATAGGATTAAACAATATGGATTAAACAGTATGGATTAAACAATATGGATTAAACAATATGGATTAAACAATATGGATTAAACAACATGGATTAAACAATGTGGATAGGATTAAACAATATGGATGAAACAATGTGGATTAAACAATATGGATAGGATTAAACAATATGGATTAAACAGTATGGATTAAACAATATGGATTAAACAATATGGATAGGATTAAACAATATGGATTAAACAATGTGGATTAAACAATATGGATAGGATTAAACAATATGGATTAAACAATATGGATTAAACAGTATGGATTAAACAATATGGATTAAACAATATGGATTAAACAGTATGGATTAAACAATATGGATTAAACAATATGGATTAAACAATATGGATTAAACAGTATGGATTAAACAATATGGATTAAACAATGTGGATTAAACAATATGGATAGGATTAAACAATATGGATTAAACAATATTGATTAAACAATATGTATTAAACAGTATGGATTAAACAATATGGATTAAACAATATGGATAGGATTAAACAATATGGATTAAACAGTATGGATTAAACAATATGGATTAAACAATATGGATTAAACAATATGGATTAAACAACATGGATTAAACAATGTGGATAGGATTAAACAATATGGATAAAACAATGTGGATTAAACAATATGGATAGGATTAAACAATATGGATTAAACAATATGGATTAAACAATATGGATTAAACAATATGGATAGGATTAAACAATATGGATAGGATTAAACAGTATGGATTAAACAATATGGATTAAACAATGTGGATTAAACAATGTGGATTAAACAATGTGGATTAAACAATGTGGATTAAACAATGTGGATTAAACAATGTGGATTAAACAATATGGATAGGATTAAACAATATGGATTAAACAATATGGATTAAACAATATGGATTAAACAATATGGATTAAACAATGTGGATTAAACAATGTGGATTAAACAATGTGGATTAAACAATGTGGATTAAACAATATGGATTAAACAGTATGGATTAAACAATATGGATTAAACAATATGGATTAAACAATATGGATTAAACAGTATGAATTAAACAATATGGATTAAACAATATGGATTAAACAATATGGATTAAACAGTATGGATTAAACAATATGGATTAAACAATATGGATTAAACAGTATGGATTAAACAATATGGATTAAACAGTATGGATTAAACAATATGGATTAAACAATATGGATCAAACAGTATGGATTAAACAATATGGATTAAACAGTATGTATTAAACAGTATGGATTAAACAATATGGATTAAACAGTATGGATTAAACAATATGGATTAAACAATATGGATTAAACTATATGGATTAAACAATATGGATTAAACAATATGGATAGGATTAAACAATATGGATTAAACAATATGGATTAAACAGTATGAATTAAACAATATGGATTAAACAATATGGATTAAACAATATGGATTAAACAGTATGGATTAAACAATATGGATTAAACAATATGGATTAAACAGTATGGATTAAATAATATGGATTAAACAGTATGGATTAAACAATATGGATTAAACAATATGGATCAAACAGTATGGATTAAACAATATGGATTAAACAGTATGTATTAAACAGTATGGATTAAACCATATGGATTAAACAGTATGGATTAAACAATATGGATTAAACAATATGGATTAAACTATATGGATTAAACAATATGGATTAAACAATATGGATTAAACAATATGGATTAAACAATATGGATAGGATTAAACAATATGGATTAAACAATATGGATTAAACAGTATGGATTAAACAATATGGATTAAACAATATGGATTAAACAATATGGATTAAACAATATGGATAGGATTAAACAATATGGATTAAACAGTATGGATTAAACAATGTGGATTAAACAATATGGATTACACAATATGGATTAAACAATATGGATTAAACAATATGGATTAAACAATATGGATTAAACAATATGGATAGGATTAAACAATATGGATTAAACAATGTGGATTAAACAATTTGGATTAAACAATATGGATTAAACAATATGGATTAAACAATATGGATTAAACAATATGGATAGGATTAAACAATATGGATTAAACAATGTGGATTAAACAATATGGATTAAACAATATGGATTAAACAATATGGATTAAACAGTATGAATTAAACAATATGGATTAAACAATATGGATTAAACAGTATGAATTAAACAATATGGATTAAACAATGTGGATTAAACAATTTGGATTAAACAATATGGATTAAACAATATGGATTAAACAATATGGATTAAACAGTATGAATTAAACAATATGGATTAAACAATATGGATTAAACAATATGGATTAAACAGTATGGATTAAACAATATGGATTAAACAATATGGATTAAACAGTATGGATTAAACAATATGGATTAAACAGTATGGATTAAACAATATGGATTAAACAATATGGATTAAACAGTATGGATTAAATAATATGGATTAAACAATATGGATTAAACAACATGGATTAAACAATGTGGATAGGATTAAACAATATGGATTAAACAGTATGGATTAAACAATATGGATTAAACAATATGGATAGGATTAAACAATATGGATTAAACAATGTGGATTAAACAATATGGATAGGATTAAACAATATGGATTAAACAATATGGATTAAACAGTATGGATTAAACAATATGGATTAAACAATATGGATTAAACAGTATGGATTAAACAATATGGATTAAACAATATGGATAGGATTAAACAATATTGATTAAACAATATGTATTAAACAGTATGGATTAAACAATATGGATTAAACAATATGGATAGGATTAAACAATATGGATTAAACAGTATGGATTAAACAATATGGATTAAACAATATGGATTAAACAATATGGATTAAACAACATGGATTAAACAATGTGGATAGGATTAAACAATATGGATAAAACAATGTGGATTAAACAATATGGATAGGATTAAACAATATGGATTAAACAATATGGATTAAACAATATGGATTAAACAATATGGATAGGATTAAACAATATGGATAGGATTAAACAGTATGGATTAAACAATGTGGATTAAACAATGTGGATTAAACAATGTGGATTAAACAATGTGGATTAAACAATGTGGATTAAACAATGTGGATTAAACAATGTGGATTAAACAATATGGATAGGATTAAACAATATGGATTAAACAATATGGATTAAACAATATGGATTAAACAATATGGATTAAACAATATGGATAGGATTAAACAATATGGATTAAACAATGTGGATTAAACAATGTGGATTAAACAATATGGATTAAACAGTATGGATTAAACAATATGGATTAAACAATATGGATTAAACAATATGGATTAAACAGTATGAATTAAACAATATGGATTAAACAATATGGATTAAACAATATGGATTAAACAGTATGGATTAAACAATATGGATTAAACAATATGGATTAAACAGTATGGATTAAACAATATGGATTAAACAGTATGGATTAAACAATATGGATTAAACAATATGGATCAAACAGTATGGATTAAACAATATGGATTAAACAGTATGTATTAAACAGTATGGATTAAACAATATGGATTAAACAGTATGGATTAAACAATATGGATTAAACAATATGGATTAAACTATATGGATTAAACAATATGGATTAAACAATATGGATAGGATTAAACAATATGGATTAAACAATATGGATTAAACAGTATGAATTAAACAATATGGATTAAACAATATGGATTAAACAATATGGATTAAACAGTATGGATTAAACAATATGGATTAAACAATATGGATTAAACAGTATGGATTAAATAATATGGATTAAACAGTATGGATTAAACAATATGGATTAAACAATATGGATCAAACAGTATGGATTAAACAATATGGATTAAACAGTATGTATTAAACAGTATGGATTAAACAATATGGATTAAACAGTATGGATTAAACAATATGGATTAAACAATATGGATTAAACTATATGGATTAAACAATATGGATTAAACAATATGGATTAAACAATATGGATTAAACAATATGGATAGGATTAAACAATATGGATTAAACAATATGGATTAAACAGTATGGATTAAACAATATGGATTAAACAATATGGATTAAACAATATGGATTAAACAATATGGATAGGATTAAACAATATGGATTAAACAATATGGATTAAACAATATGGATTAAACAATATGGATTAAACAATATGGATAGGATTAAACAATATGGATTAAACAATGTGGATTAAACAATGTGGATTAAACAATATGGATTAAACAATATGGATTAAACAATATGGATTAAACAGTATGAATTAAACAATATGGATTAAACAATATGGATTAAACAATATGGATTAAACAGTATGGATTAAACAATATGGATTAAACAATATGGATTAAACAGTATGGATTAAACAATATGGATTAAACAATATGGATTAAACAATATGGATAGGATTAAACAATATGGATTAAACAATGTGGATTAAACAATGTGGATTAAACAATATGGATTAAACAGTATGGATTAAACAATATGGATTAAACAATATGGATTAAACAATATGGATTAAACAGTATGAATTAAACAATATGGATTAAACAATATGGATTAAACAATATGGATTAAACAGTATGGATTAAACAATATGGATTAAACAATATGGATTAAACAGTATGGATTAAACAATATGGATTAAACAGTATGGATTAAACAATATGGATTAAACAATATGGATCAAACAGTATGGATTAAACAATATGTATTAAACAGTATGTATTAAACAGTATGGATTAAACAATATGGATTAAACAGTATGGATTAAACAATATGGATTAAACAATATGGATTAAACTATATGGATTAAACAATATGGATTAAACAATATGGATAGGATTAAACAATATGGATTAAACAATATGGATTAAACAGTATGAATTAAACAATATGGATTAAACAATATGGATTAAACAATATGGATTAAACAGTATGGATTAAACAATATGGATTAAACAATATGGATTAAACAGTATGGATTAAATAATATGGATTAAACAGTATGGATTAAACAATATGGATTAAACAATATGGATCAAACAGTATGGATTAAACAATATGGATTAAACAGTATGTATTAAACAGTATGGATTAAACAATATGGATTAAACAGTATGGATTAAACAATATGGATTAAACAATATGGATTAAACTATATGGATTAAACAATATGGATTAAACAATATGGATTAAACAATATGGATTAAACAATATGGATAGGATTAAACAATATGGATTAAACAATATGGATTAAACAGTATGGATTAAACAATATGGATTAAACAATATGGATTAAACAATATGGATTAAACAATATGGATAGGATTAAACAATATGGATTAAACAATATGGATTAAACAATATGGATTAAACAATATGGATTAAACAATATGGATAGGATTAAACAATATGGATTAAACAATGTGGATTAAACAATGTGGATTAAACAATATGGATTAAACAATATGGATTAAACAATATGGATTAAACAGTATGAATTAAACAATATGGATTAAACAATATGGATTAAACAATATGGATTAAACAGTATGGATTAAACAATATGGATTAAACAATATGGATTAAACAGTATGGATTAAACAATATGGATTAAACAGTATGGATTAAACAATATGGATTAAACAATATGGATCAAACAGTATGGATTAAACAATATGGATTAAACAGTATGTATTAAACAGTATGGATTAAACAATATGGATTAAACAGTATGGATTAAACAATATGGATTAAACAATATGGATTAAACAGTATGGATTAAACAATATGGATTAAACAGTATGGATTAAACAATATGGATTAAACAATATGGATCAAACAGTATGGATTAAACAATATGGATTAAACAGTATGTATTAAACAGTATGGATTAAACCATATGGATTAAACAGTATGGATTAAACAATATGGATTAAACAATATGGATTAAACTATATGGATTAAACAATATGGATTAAACAATATGGATTAAACAATATGGATTAAACAATATGGATAGGATTAAACAATATGGATTAAACAATATGGATTAAACAGTATGGATTAAACAATATGGATTAAACAGTATGGATTAAACAATATGGATTAAACAATATGGATAGGATTAAACAATATTGATTAAACAATATGTATTAAACAGTATGGATTAAACAATATGGATTAAACAATATGGATTAAACAATATGGATAGGATTAAACAATATGGATTAAACAGTATGGATTAAACAATATGGATTAAACAATATGGATTAAACAATATGGATTAAACAACATGGATTAAACAATGTGGATAGGATTAAACAATATGGATAAAACAATGTGGATTAAACAATATGGATAGGATTAAACAATATGGATTAAACAGTATGGATTAAACAATATGGATTAAACAATATGGATAGGATTAAACAATATGGATTAAACAATGTGGATTAAACAATATGGATAGGATTAAACAATATGGATTAAACAGTATGGATTAAACAATATGGATTAAACAATATGGATTAAACAGTATGGATTAAACAATATGGATTAAACAATATGGATTAAACAGTATGGATTAAACAATATGGATTAAACAATGTGGATAGGATTAAACAATATGGATAAAACAATGTGGATTAAACAATATGGATAGGATTAAACAATATGGATTAAACAGTATGGATTAAACAATATGGATTAAACAATATGGATAGGATTAAACAATATGGATTAAACAATGTGGATTAAACAATATGGATAGGATTAAACAATATGGATTAAACAATATGGATTAAACAGTATGGATTAAACAATATGGATTAAACAATATGGATTAAACAGTATGGATTAAACAATATGGATTAAACAATATGGATAGGATTAAACAATATTGATTAAACAATATGTATTAAACAGTATGGATTAAACAATATGGATTAAACAATATGGATAGGATTAAACAATATGGATTAAACAGTATGGATTAAACAATATGGATTAAACAATATGGATTAAACAATATGGATTAAACAACATGGATTAAACAATGTGGATAGGATTAAACAATATGGATAAAACAATGTGGATTAAACAATATGGATAGGATTAAACAATATGGATTAAACAATATGGATTAAACAATATGGATTAAACAATATGGATAGGATTAAACAATATGGATAGGATTAAACAGTATGGATTAAACAATATGGATTAAACAATATGGATTAAACAATGTGGATTAAACAATGTGGATTAAACAATGTGGATTAAACAATGTGGATTAAACAATGTGGATTAAACAATATGGATAGGATTAAACAATATGGATTAAACAATATGGATTAAACAGTATGGATTAAATAATATGGATTAAACAGTATGGATTAAACAATATGGATTAAACAATATGGATCAAACAGTATGGATTAAACAATATGGATTAAACAGTATGTATTAAACAGTATGGATTAAACAATATGGATTAAACAGTATGGATTAAACAATATGGATTAAACAATATGGATTAAACTATATGGATTAAACAATATGGATTAAACAATATGGATTAAACAATATGGATTAAACAATATGGATAGGATTAAACAATATGGATTAAACAATATGGATTAAACAGTATGGATTAAACAATATGGATTAAACAATATGGATTAAACAATATGGATTAAACAATATGGATAGGATTAAACAATATGGATTAAACAATATGGATTAAACAATATGGATTAAACAATATGGATTAAACAATATGGATAGGATTAAACAATATGGATTAAACAATGTGGATTAAACAATGTGGATTAAACAATATGGATTAAACAATATGGATTAAACAATATGGATTAAACAGTATGAATTAAACAATATGGATTAAACAATATGGATTAAACAATATGGATTAAACAGTATGGATTAAACAATATGGATTAAACAATATGGATTAAACAGTATGGATTAAACAATATGGATTAAACAGTATGGATTAAACAATATGGATTAAACAATATGGATCAAACAGTATGGATTAAACAATATGGATTAAACAGTATGTATTAAACAGTATGGATTAAACAATATGGATTAAACAGTATGGATTAAACAATATGGATTAAACAATATGGATTAAACAGTATGGATTAAACAATATGGATTAAACAGTATGGATTAAACAATATGGATTAAACAATATGGATCAAACAGTATGGATTAAACAATATGGATTAAACAGTATGTATTAAACAGTATGGATTAAACCATATGGATTAAACAGTATGGATTAAACAATATGGATTAAACAATATGGATTAAACTATATGGATTAAACAATATGGATTAAACAATATGGATTAAACAATATGGATTAAACAATATGGATAGGATTAAACAATATGGATTAAACAATATGGATTAAACAATATGGATTAAACAATATGGATTAAACAGTATGGATTAAACAATATGGATTAAACAATATGGATAGGATTAAACAATATTGATTAAACAATATGTATTAAACAGTATGGATTAAACAATATGGATTAAACAATATGGATTAAACAATATGGATAGGATTAAACAATATGGATTAAACAATGTGGATTAAACAATGTGGATTAAACAATATGGATTAAACAATATGGATTAAACAATATGGATTAAACAGTATGAATTAAACAATATGGATTAAACAATATGGATTAAACAATATGGATTAAACAGTATGGATTAAACAATATGGATTAAACAATATGGATTAAACAGTATGGATTAAACAATATGGATTAAACAATATGGATTAAACAATATGGATAGGATTAAACAATATGGATTAAACAATGTGGATTAAACAATGTGGATTAAACAATATGGATTAAACAGTATGGATTAAACAATATGGATTAAACAATATGGATTAAACAATATGGATTAAACAGTATGAATTAAACAATATGGATTAAACAATATGGATTAAACAATATGGATTAAACAGTATGGATTAAACAATATGGATTAAACAATATGGATTAAACAGTATGGATTAAACAATATGGATTAAACAGTATGGATTAAACAATATGGATTAAACAATATGGATCAAACAGTATGGATTAAACAATATGTATTAAACAGTATGTATTAAACAGTATGGATTAAACAATATGGATTAAACAGTATGGATTAAACAATATGGATTAAACAATATGGATTAAACTATATGGATTAAACAATATGGATTAAACAATATGGATAGGATTAAACAATATGGATTAAACAATATGGATTAAACAGTATGAATTAAACAATATGGATTAAACAATATGGATTAAACAATATGGATTAAACAGTATGGATTAAACAATATGGATTAAACAATATGGATTAAACAGTATGGATTAAATAATATGGATTAAACAGTATGGATTAAACAATATGGATTAAACAATATGGATCAAACAGTATGGATTAAACAATATGGATTAAACAGTATGTATTAAACAGTATGGATTAAACAATATGGATTAAACAGTATGGATTAAACAATATGGATTAAACAATATGGATTAAACTATATGGATTAAACAATATGGATTAAACAATATGGATTAAACAATATGGATTAAACAATATGGATAGGATTAAACAATATGGATTAAACAATATGGATTAAACAGTATGGATTAAACAATATGGATTAAACAATATGGATTAAACAATATGGATTAAACAATATGGATAGGATTAAACAATATGGATTAAACAATATGGATTAAACAATATGGATTAAACAATATGGATTAAACAATATGGATAGGATTAAACAATATGGATTAAACAATGTGGATTAAACAATGTGGATTAAACAATATGGATTAAACAATATGGATTAAACAATATGGATTAAACAGTATGAATTAAACAATATGGATTAAACAATATGGATTAAACAATATGGATTAAACAGTATGGATTAAACAATATGGATTAAACAATATGGATTAAACAGTATGGATTAAACAATATGGATTAAACAGTATGGATTAAACAATATGGATTAAACAATATGGATCAAACAGTATGGATTAAACAATATGGATTAAACAGTATGTATTAAACAGTATGGATTAAACAATATGGATTAAACAGTATGGATTAAACAATATGGATTAAACAATATGGATTAAACAGTATGGATTAAACAATATGGATTAAACAGTATGGATTAAACAATATGGATTAAACAATATGGATCAAACAGTATGGATTAAACAATATGGATTAAACAGTATGTATTAAACAGTATGGATTAAACCATATGGATTAAACAGTATGGATTAAACAATATGGATTAAACAATATGGATTAAACTATATGGATTAAACAATATGGATTAAACAATATGGATTAAACAATATGGATTAAACAATATGGATAGGATTAAACAATATGGATTAAACAATATGGATTAAACAGTATGGATTAAACAATATGGATTAAACAGTATGGATTAAACAATATGGATTAAACAATATGGATAGGATTAAACAATATTGATTAAACAATATGTATTAAACAGTATGGATTAAACAATATGGATTAAACAATATGGATTAAACAATATGGATAGGATTAAACAATATGGATTAAACAGTATGGATTAAACAATATGGATTAAACAATATGGATTAAACAATATGGATTAAACAACATGGATTAAACAATGTGGATAGGATTAAACAATATGGATAAAACAATGTGGATTAAACAATATGGATAGGATTAAACAATATGGATTAAACAGTATGGATTAAACAATATGGATTAAACAATATGGATAGGATTAAACAATATGGATTAAACAATGTGGATTAAACAATATGGATAGGATTAAACAATATGGATTAAACAGTATGGATTAAACAATATGGATTAAACAATATGGATTAAACAGTATGGATTAAACAATATGGATTAAACAATATGGATTAAACAGTATGGATTAAACAATATGGATTAAACAATGTGGATAGGATTAAACAATATGGATAAAACAATGTGGATTAAACAATATGGATAGGATTAAACAATATGGATTAAACAGTATGGATTAAACAATATGGATTAAACAATATGGATAGGATTAAACAATATGGATTAAACAATGTGGATTAAACAATATGGATAGGATTAAACAATATGGATTAAACAATATGGATTAAACAGTATGGATTAAACAATATGGATTAAACAATATGGATTAAACAGTATGGATTAAACAATATGGATTAAACAATATGGATAGGATTAAACAATATTGATTAAACAATATGTATTAAACAGTATGGATTAAACAATATGGATTAAACAATATGGATAGGATTAAACAATATGGATTAAACAGTATGGATTAAACAATATGGATTAAACAATATGGATTAAACAATATGGATTAAACAACATGGATTAAACAATGTGGATAGGATTAAACAATATGGATAAAACAATGTGGATTAAACAATATGGATAGGATTAAACAATATGGATTAAACAATATGGATTAAACAATATGGATTAAACAATATGGATAGGATTAAACAATATGGATAGGATTAAACAGTATGGATTAAACAATATGGATTAAACAATATGGATTAAACAATGTGGATTAAACAATGTGGATTAAACAATGTGGATTAAACAATGTGGATTAAACAATGTGGATTAAACAATATGGATAGGATTAAACAATATGGATTAAACAATATGGATTAAACAGTATGGATTAAATAATATGGATTAAACAGTATGGATTAAACAATATGGATTAAACAATATGGATCAAACAGTATGGATTAAACAATATGGATTAAACAGTATGTATTAAACAGTATGGATTAAACAATATGGATTAAACAGTATGGATTAAACAATATGGATTAAACAATATGGATTAAACTATATGGATTAAACAATATGGATTAAACAATATGGATTAAACAATATGGATTAAACAATATGGATAGGATTAAACAATATGGATTAAACAATATGGATTAAACAGTATGGATTAAACAATATGGATTAAACAATATGGATTAAACAATATGGATTAAACAATATGGATAGGATTAAACAATATGGATTAAACAATATGGATTAAACAATATGGATTAAACAATATGGATTAA
This sequence comes from Oncorhynchus mykiss, assembly GCF_057628025.1. Lineage (NCBI taxonomy): Eukaryota > Metazoa > Chordata > Actinopteri > Salmoniformes > Salmonidae > Oncorhynchus > Oncorhynchus mykiss. The sequence continues at coordinate 3,904,972 of NC_143031.1, read as the reverse complement.
ACAATATGGATAGGATTAAACAATATGGATTAAACAATGTGGATTAAACAATGTGGATTAAACAATATGGATTAAACAATATGGATTAAACAATATGGATTAAACAGTATGAATTAAACAATATGGATTAAACAATATGGATTAAACAATATGGATTAAACAGTATGGATTAAACAATATGGATTAAACAATATGGATTAAACAGTATGGATTAAACAATATGGATTAAACAGTATGGATTAAACAATATGGATTAAACAATATGGATCAAACAGTATGGATTAAACAATATGGATTAAACAGTATGTATTAAACAGTATGGATTAAACAATATGGATTAAACAGTATGGATTAAACAATATGGATTAAACAATATGGATTAAACAGTATGGATTAAACAATATGGATTAAACAGTATGGATTAAACAATATGGATTAAACAATATGGATCAAACAGTATGGATTAAACAATATGGATTAAACAGTATGTATTAAACAGTATGGATTAAACCATATGGATTAAACAGTATGGATTAAACAATATGGATTAAACAATATGGATTAAACTATATGGATTAAACAATATGGATTAAACAATATGGATTAAACAATATGGATTAAACAATATGGATAGGATTAAACAATATGGATTAAACAATATGGATTAAACAATATGGATTAAACAATATGGATTAAACAGTATGGATTAAACAATATGGATTAAACAATATGGATAGGATTAAACAATATTGATTAAACAATATGTATTAAACAGTATGGATTAAACAATATGGATTAAACAATATGGATTAAACAATATGGATAGGATTAAACAATATGGATTAAACAGTATGGATTAAACAATATGGATTAAACAATATGGATTAAACAATATGGATTAAACAACATGGATTAAACAATGTGGATAGGATTAAACAATATGGATAAAACAATGTGGATTAAACAATATGGATAGGATTAAACAATATGGATTAAACAGTATGGATTAAACAATATGGATTAAACAATATGGATAGGATTAAACAATATGGATTAAACAATGTGGATTAAACAATATGGATAGGATTAAACAATATGGATTAAACAGTATGGATTAAACAATATGGATTAAACAATATGGATTAAACAGTATGGATTAAACAATATGGATTAAACAATATGGATTAAACAGTATGGATTAAACAATATGGATTAAACAATGTGGATAGGATTAAACAATATGGATAAAACAATGTGGATTAAACAATATGGATAGGATTAAACAATATGGATTAAACAGTATGGATTAAACAATATGGATTAAACAATATGGATAGGATTAAACAATATGGATTAAACAATGTGGATTAAACAATATGGATAGGATTAAACAATATGGATTAAACAATATGGATTAAACAGTATGGATTAAACAATATGGATTAAACAATATGGATTAAACAGTATGGATTAAACAATATGGATTAAACAATATGGATAGGATTAAACAATATTGATTAAACAATATGTATTAAACAGTATGGATTAAACAATATGGATTAAACAATATGGATAGGATTAAACAATATGGATTAAACAGTATGGATTAAACAATATGGATTAAACAATATGGATTAAACAATATGGATTAAACAACATGGATTAAACAATGTGGATAGGATTAAACAATATGGATAAAACAATGTGGATTAAACAATATGGATAGGATTAAACAATATGGATTAAACAATATGGATTAAACAATATGGATTAAACAATATGGATAGGATTAAACAATATGGATAGGATTAAACAGTATGGATTAAACAATATGGATTAAACAATATGGATTAAACAATGTGGATTAAACAATGTGGATTAAACAATGTGGATTAAACAATGTGGATTAAACAATGTGGATTAAACAATATGGATAGGATTAAACAATATGGATTAAACAATATGGATTAAACAATATGGATAGGATTAAACAATATGGATTAAACAATATGGATTAAACAATATAGATTAAACAATATGGATAGGATTAAACAATGTGGATTAAACAATGTGGATTAAACAATATGGATTAAACAATATGGATTAAACAATATGGATTAAACAATATGGATAGGATTAAACAATATGGATTAAACAATGTGGATTAAACAATGTGGATTAAACAATATGGATTAAACAATATGGATTAAACAATATGGATTAAACAGTATGAATTAAACAATATGGATTAAACAATATGGATTAAACAATATGGATTAAACAGTATGGATTAAACAATATGGATTAAACAATATGGATTAAACAGTATGGATTAAACAATATGGATTAAACAGTATGGATTAAACAATATGGATTAAACAATATGGATCAAACAGTATGGATTAAACAATATGGATTAAACAGTATGTATTAAACAGTATGGATTAAACAATATGGATTAAACAGTATGGATTAAACAATATGGATTAAACAATATGGATTAAACTATATGGATTAAACAATATGGATTAAACAATATGGATTAAACAATATGGATTAAACAATATGGATAGGATTAAACAATATGGATTAAACAATATGGATTAAACAGTATGGATTAAACAATATGGATTAAACAATATGGATTAAACAATATGGATTAAACAATATGGATTAAACAATATGGATAGGATTAAACAATATGGATTAAACAATGTGGATTAAACAATGTGGATTAAACAATATGGATTAAACAATATGGATTAAACAATATGGATTAAACAGTATGAATTAAACAATATGGATTAAACAATATGGATTAAACAATATGGATTAAACAGTATGGATTAAACAATATGGATTAAACAATATGGATTAAACAGTATGGATTAAACAATATGGATTAAACAGTATGGATTAAACAATATGGATTAAACAATATGGATCAAACAGTATGGATTAAACAATATGGATTAAACAGTATGTATTAAACAGTATGTATTAAACAATATGGATTAAACAGTATGGATTAAACAATATGGATTAAACAATATGGATTAAACTATATGGATTAAACAATATGGATTAAACAATATGGATTAAACAATATGGATTAAACAATATGGATAGGATTAAACAATATGGATTAAACAATATGGATTAAACAGTATGGATTAAACAATATGGATTAAACAATATGGATAGGATTAAACAATATTGATTAAACAATATGTATTAAACAGTATGGATTAAACAATATGGATTAAACAATATGGATTAAACAATATGGATAGGATTAAACAATATGGATTAAACAGTATGGATTAAACAATATGGATTAAACAATATGGATTAAACAATATGGATTAAACAACATGGATTAAACAATGTGGATAGGATTAAACAATATGGATAAAACAATGTGGATTAAACAATATGGATAGGATTAAACAATATGGATTAAACAGTATGGATTAAACAATATGGATTAAACAATATGGATAGGATTAAACAATATGGATTAAACAATATGGATTAAACAATATGGATTAAACAATATGGATAGGATTAAACAATATGGATTAAACAATATGGATTAAACAATATGGATTAAACAATATGGATTAAACAATATGGATAGGATTAAACAATATGGATTAAACAATATGGATTAAACAATATGGATTAAACAATATGGATAGGATTAAACAATATGGATTAAACAATATGGATTAAACAATTTGGATTAAACAATATGGATAGGATTAAACAATATGGATTAAACAATGTGGATTAAACAATGTGGATTAAACAATATGGATTAAACAATATGGATTAAACAGTATGAATTAAACAATATGGATTAAACAATATGGATTAAACAATATGGATTAAACAGTATGGATTAAACAATATGGATTAAACAATATGGATTAAACAGTATGGATTAAACAATATGGATTAAACAGTATGGATTAAACAATATGGATTAAACAATATGGATCAAACAGTATGGATTAAACAATATGGATTAAACAGTATGTATTAAACAGTATGGATTAAACAATATGGATTAAACAGTATGGATTAAACAATATGGATTAAACAATATGGATTAAACAGTATGGATTAAACAATATGGATTAAACAGTATGGATTAAACAATATGGATTAAACAATATGGATCAAACAGTATGGATTAAACAATATGGATTAAACAGTATGTATTAAACAGTATGGATTAAACCATATGGATTAAACAGTATGGATTAAACAATATGGATTAAACAATATGGATTAAACTATATGGATTAAACAATATGGATTAAACAATATGGATTAAACAGTATGGATTAAACAATATGGATTAAACAGTATGGATTAAACAATATGGATTAAACAATATGGATAGGATTAAACAATATTGATTAAACAATATGTATTAAACAGTATGGATTAAACAATATGGATTAAACAATATGGATTAAACAATATGGATAGGATTAAACAATATGGATTAAACAGTATGGATTAAACAATATGGATTAAACAATATGGATTAAACAATATGGATTAAACAACATGGATTAAACAATGTGGATAGGATTAAACAATATGGATAAAACAATGTGGATTAAACAATATGGATAGGATTAAACAATATGGATTAAACAGTATGGATTAAACAATATGGATTAAACAATATGGATAGGATTAAACAATATGGATTAAACAATGTGGATTAAACAATATGGATAGGATTAAACAATATGGATTAAACAGTATGGATTAAACAATATGGATTAAACAATATGGATTAAACAGTATGGATTAAACAATATGGATTAAACAATATGGATTAAACAGTATGGATTAAACAATATGGATTAAACAGTATGGATTAAACAATATGGATTAAACAATATGGATCAAACAGTATGGATTAAACAATATGGATTAAACAGTATGTATTAAACAGTATGGATTAAACAATATGGATTAAACAGTATGGATTAAACAATATGGATTAAACAATATGGATAGGATTAAACAATATGGATTAAACAATGTGGATTAAACAATATGGATAGGATTAAACAATATGGATTAAACAATATGGATTAAACAGTATGGATTAAACAATATGGATTAAACAATATGGATTAAACAGTATGGATTAAACAATATGGATTAAACAATATGGATAGGATTAAACAATATTGATTAAACAATATGTATTAAACAGTATGGATTAAACAATATGGATTAAACAATATGGATAGGATTAAACAATATGGATTAAACAGTATGGATTAAACAATATGGATTAAACAATATGGATTAAACAATATGGATTAAACAACATGGATTAAACAATGTGGATAGGATTAAACAATATGGATAAAACAATGTGGATTAAACAATATGGATAGGATTAAACAATATGGATTAAACAATATGGATTAAACAATATGGATTAAACAATATGGATAGGATTAAACAATATGGATAGGATTAAACAGTATGGATTAAACAATATGGATTAAACAATATGGATTAAACAATGTGGATTAAACAATGTGGATTAAACAATGTGGATTAAACAATGTGGATTAAACAATGTGGATTAAACAATGTGGATTAAACAATATGGATAGGATTAAACAATATGGATTAAACAATATGGATTAAACAATATGGATAGGATTAAACAATATGGATTAAACAATATGGATTAAACAATATAGATTAAACAATATGGATAGGATTAAACAATGTGGATTAAACAATGTGGATTAAACAATATGGATTAAACAATATGGATTAAACAATATGGATTAAACAATATGGATAGGATTAAACAATATGGATTAAACAATGTGGATTAAACAATGTGGATTAAACAATATGGATTAAACAATATGGATTAAACAATATGGATTAAACAGTATGAATTAAACAATATGGATTAAACAATATGGATTAAACAATATGGATTAAACAGTATGGATTAAACAATATGGATTAAACAATATGGATTAAACAGTATGGATTAAACAATATGGATTAAACAGTATGGATTAAACAATATGGATTAAACAATATGGATCAAACAGTATGGATTAAACAATATGGATTAAACAGTATGTATTAAACAGTATGGATTAAACAATATGGATTAAACAGTATGGATTAAACAATATGGATTAAACAATATGGATTAAACTATATGGATTAAACAATATGGATTAAACAATATGGATTAAACAATATGGATTAAACAATATGGATAGGATTAAACAATATGGATTAAACAATATGGATTAAACAGTATGGATTAAACAATATGGATTAAACAATATGGATTAAACAATATGGATTAAACAATATGGATTAAACAATATGGATAGGATTAAACAATATGGATTAAACAATGTGGATTAAACAATGTGGATTAAACAATATGGATTAAACAATATGGATTAAACAATATGGATTAAACAGTATGAATTAAACAATATGGATTAAACAATATGGATTAAACAATATGGATTAAACAGTATGGATTAAACAATATGGATTAAACAATATGGATTAAACAGTATGGATTAAACAATATGGATTAAACAGTATGGATTAAACAATATGGATTAAACAATATGGATCAAACAGTATGGATTAAACAATATGGATTAAACAGTATGTATTAAACAGTATGTATTAAACAATATGGATTAAACAGTATGGATTAAACAATATGGATTAAACAATATGGATTAAACTATATGGATTAAACAATATGGATTAAACAATATGGATTAAACAATATGGATTAAACAATATGGATAGGATTAAACAATATGGATTAAACAATATGGATTAAACAGTATGGATTAAACAATATGGATTAAACAATATGGATAGGATTAAACAATATTGATTAAACAATATGTATTAAACAGTATGGATTAAACAATATGGATTAAACAATATGGATTAAACAATATGGATAGGATTAAACAATATGGATTAAACAGTATGGATTAAACAATATGGATTAAACAATATGGATTAAACAATATGGATTAAACAACATGGATTAAACAATGTGGATAGGATTAAACAATATGGATAAAACAATGTGGATTAAACAATATGGATAGGATTAAACAATATGGATTAAACAGTATGGATTAAACAATATGGATTAAACAATATGGATAGGATTAAACAATATGGATTAAACAATATGGATTAAACAATATGGATTAAACAATATGGATAGGATTAAACAATATGGATTAAACAATATGGATTAAACAATATGGATTAAACAATATGGATTAAACAATATGGATAGGATTAAACAATATGGATTAAACAATATGGATTAAACAATATGGATTAAACAATATGGATAGGATTAAACAATATGGATTAAACAATATGGATTAAACAATATGGATTAAACAATATGGATAGGATTAAACAATATGGATTAAACAATGTGGATTAAACAATGTGGATTAAACAATATGGATTAAACAATATGGATTAAACAGTATGAATTAAACAATATGGATTAAACAATATGGATTAAACAATATGGATTAAACAGTATGGATTAAACAATATGGATTAAACAATATGGATTAAACAGTATGGATTAAACAATATGGATTAAACAGTATGGATTAAACAATATGGATTAAACAATATGGATCAAACAGTATGGATTAAACAATATGGATTAAACAGTATGTATTAAACAGTATGGATTAAACAATATGGATTAAACAGTATGGATTAAACAATATGGATTAAACAATATGGATTAAACAGTATGGATTAAACAATATGGATTAAACAGTATGGATTAAACAATATGGATTAAACAATATGGATCAAACAGTATGGATTAAACAATATGGATTAAACAGTATGTATTAAACAGTATGGATTAAACCATATGGATTAAACAGTATGGATTAAACAATATGGATTAAACAATATGGATTAAACTATATGGATTAAACAATATGGATTAAACAATATGGATTAAACAGTATGGATTAAACAATATGGATTAAACAGTATGGATTAAACAATATGGATTAAACAATATGGATAGGATTAAACAATATTGATTAAACAATATGTATTAAACAGTATGGATTAAACAATATGGATTAAACAATATGGATTAAACAATATGGATAGGATTAAACAATATGGATTAAACAGTATGGATTAAACAATATGGATTAAACAATATGGATTAAACAATATGGATTAAACAACATGGATTAAACAATGTGGATAGGATTAAACAATATGGATAAAACAATGTGGATTAAACAATATGGATAGGATTAAACAATATGGATTAAACAGTATGGATTAAACAATATGGATTAAACAATATGGATAGGATTAAACAATATGGATTAAACAATGTGGATTAAACAATATGGATAGGATTAAACAATATGGATTAAACAGTATGGATTAAACAATATGGATTAAACAATATGGATTAAACAGTATGGATTAAACAATATGGATTAAACAATATGGATTAAACAGTATGGATTAAACAATATGGATTAAACAGTATGGATTAAACAATATGGATTAAACAATATGGATCAAACAGTATGGATTAAACAATATGGATTAAACAGTATGTATTAAACAGTATGGATTAAACAATATGGATTAAACAGTATGGATTAAACAATATGGATTAAACAATATGGATTAAACAGTATGGATTAAACAATATGGATTAAACAGTATGGATTAAACAATATGGATTAAACAATATGGATCAAACAGTATGGATTAAACAATATGGATTAAACAGTATGTATTAAACAGTATGGATTAAACCATATGGATTAAACAGTATGGATTAAACAATATGGATTAAACAATATGGATTAAACTATATGGATTAAACAATATGGATTAAACAATATGGATTAAACAGTATGGATTAAACAATATGGATTAAACAGTATGGATTAAACAATATGGATTAAACAATATGGATAGGATTAAACAATATTGATTAAACAATATGTATTAAACAGTATGGATTAAACAATATGGATTAAACAATATGGATTAAACAATATGGATAGGATTAAACAATATGGATTAAACAGTATGGATTAAACAATATGGATTAAACAATATGGATTAAACAATATGGATTAAACAACATGGATTAAACAATGTGGATAGGATTAAACAATATGGATAAAACAATGTGGATTAAACAATATGGATAGGATTAAACAATATGGATTAAACAGTATGGATTAAACAATATGGATTAAACAATATGGATAGGATTAAACAATATGGATTAAACAATGTGGATTAAACAATATGGATAGGATTAAACAATATGGATTAAACAGTATGGATTAAACAATATGGATTAAACAATATGGATTAAACAGTATGGATTAAACAATATGGATTAAACAATATGGATTAAACAGTATGGATTAAACAATATGGATTAAACAATGTGGATAGGATTAAACAATATGGATAAAACAATGTGGATTAAACAATATGGATTAAACAATATGGATAGGATTAAACAATATGGATTAAACAATGTGGATTAAACAATATGGATAGGATTAAACAATATGGATTAAACAATATGGATTAAACAGTATGGATTAAACAATATGGATTAAACAATATGGATTAAACAATATGGATTAAACAATATGGATATGATTAAACAATATGGATTAAACAGTATGGATTAAACAATATGGATTAAACAATATGGATTAAACAATATGGATTAAACAATATGGATTAAACAACATGGATTAAACAATGTGGATAGGATTAAACAATATGGATAAAACAATGTGGATTAAACAATATGGATAGGATTAAACAATATGGATTAAACAATATGGATTAAACAATATGGATTAAACAATATGGATAGGATTAAACAATATGGATAGGATTAAACAGTATGGATTAAACAATATGGATTAAACAATATGGATTAAACAATGTGGATTAAACAATGTGGATTAAACAATGTGGATTAAACAATGTGGATTAAACAATGTGGATTAAACAATATGGATAGGATTAAACAATATGGATTAAACAATATGGATTAAACAATATGGATAGGATTAAACAATATGGATTAAACAATATGGATTAAACAATATAGATTAAACAATATGGATAGGATTAAACAATGTGGATTAAACAATGTGGATTAAACAATGTGGATTAAACAATATGGATTAAACAATATGGATTAAACAATATGGATAGGATTAAACAATATGGATTAAACAATGTGGATTAAACAATGTGGATTAAACAATATGGATTAAACAATATGGATTAAACAATATGGATTAAACAGTATGAATTAAACAATATGGATTAAACAATATGGATTAAACAATATGGATTAAACAGTATGGATTAAACAATATGGATTAAACTATATGGATTAAACAATATGGATTAAACAATATGGATTAAACAATATGGATTAAACAATATGGATTAAACAGTATGAATTAAACAATATGGATTAAACAATATGGATTAAACAATATGGATTAAACAGTATGGATTAAACAATATGGATTAAACAATATGGATTAAACAGTATGGATTAAACAATATGGATTAAACAGTATGGATTAAACAATATGGATTAAACAATATGGATCAAACAGTATGGATTAAACAATATGTATTAAACAGTATGTATTAAACAGTATGGATTAAACAATATGGATTAAACAGTATGGATTAAACAATATGGATTAAACAATATGGATTAAACTATATGGATTAAACAATATGGATTAAACAATATGGATAGGATTAAACAATATGGATTAAACAATATGGATTAAACAGTATGAATTAAACAATATGGATTAAACAATATGGATTAAACAATATGGATTAAACAGTATGGATTAAACAATATGGATTAAACAATATGGATTAAACAGTATGGATTAAATAATATGGATTAAACAGTATGGATTAAACAATATGGATTAAACAATATGGATCAAACAGTATGGATTAAACAATATGGATTAAACAGTATGTATTAAACAGTATGGATTAAACAATATGGATTAAACAGTATGGATTAAACAATATGGATTAAACAATATGGATTAAACTATATGGATTAAACAATATGGATTAAACAATATGGATTAAACAATATGGATTAAACAATATGGATAGGATTAAACAATATGGATTAAACAATATGGATTAAACAGTATGGATTAAACAATATGGATTAAACAATATGGATTAAACAATATGGATTAAACAATATGGATAGGATTAAACAATATGGATTAAACAATATGGATTAAACAATATGGATTAAACAATATGGATTAAACAATATGGATAGGATTAAACAATATGGATTAAACAATGTGGATTAAACAATGTGGATTAAACAATATGGATTAAACAATATGGATTAAACAATATGGATTAAACAGTATGAATTAAACAATATGGATTAAACAATATGGATTAAACAATATGGATTAAACAGTATGGATTAAACAATATGGATTAAACAATATGGATTAAACAGTATGGATTAAACAATATGGATTAAACAGTATGGATTAAACAATATGGATTAAACAATATGGATCAAACAGTATGGATTAAACAATATGGATTAAACAGTATGTATTAAACAGTATGGATTAAACAATATGGATTAAACAGTATGGATTAAACAATATGGATTAAACAATATGGATTAAACAGTATGGATTAAACAATATGGATTAAACAGTATGGATTAAACAATATGGATTAAACAATATGGATCAAACAGTATGGATTAAACAATATGGATTAAACAGTATGTATTAAACAGTATGGATTAAACCATATGGATTAAACAGTATGGATTAAACAATATGGATTAAACAATATGGATTAAACTATATGGATTAAACAATATGGATTAAACAATATGGATTAAACAATATGGATTAAACAATATGGATAGGATTAAACAATATGGATTAAACAATATGGATTAAACAGTATGGATTAAACAATATGGATTAAACAGTATGGATTAAACAATATGGATTAAACAATATGGATAGGATTAAACAATATTGATTAAACAATATGTATTAAACAGTATGGATTAAACAATATGGATTAAACAATATGGATTAAACAATATGGATAGGATTAAACAATATGGATTAAACAGTATGGATTAAACAATATGGATTAAACAATATGGATTAAACAATATGGATTAAACAATGTGGATAGGATTAAACAATATGGATAAAACAATGTGGATTAAACAATATGGATAGGATTAAACAATATGGATTAAACAGTATGGATTAAACAATATGGATTAAACAATATGGATAGGATTAAACAATATGGATTAAACAATGTGGATTAAACAATATGGATAGGATTAAACAATATGGATTAAACAGTATGGATTAAACAATATGGATTAAACAATATGGATTAAACAGTATGGATTAAACAATATGGATTAAACAATATGGATTAAACAGTATGGATTAAACAATATGGATTAAACAATGTGGATAGGATTAAACAATATGGATAAAACAATGTGGATTAAACAATATGGATAGGATTAAACAATATGGATTAAACAGTATGGATTAAACAATATGGATTAAACAATATGGATAGGATTAAACAATATGGATTAAACAATGTGGATTAAACAATATGGATAGGATTAAACAATATGGATTAAACAATATGGATTAAACAGTATGGATTAAACAATATGGATTAAACAATATGGATTAAACAGTATGGATTAAACAATATGGATTAAACAATATGGATAGGATTAAACAATATTGATTAAACAATATGTATTAAACAGTATGGATTAAACAATATGGATTAAACAATATGGATAGGATTAAACAATATGGATTAAACAGTATGGATTAAACAATATGGATTAAACAATATGGATTAAACAATATGGATTAAACAACATGGATTAAACAATGTGGATAGGATTAAACAATATGGATAAAACAATGTGGATTAAACAATATGGATAGGATTAAACAATATGGATTAAACAATATGGATTAAACAATATGGATTAAACAATATGGATAGGATTAAACAATATGGATAGGATTAAACAGTATGGATTAAACAATATGGATTAAACAATATGGATTAAACAATGTGGATTAAACAATGTGGATTAAACAATGTGGATTAAACAATGTGGATTAAACAATGTGGATTAAACAATATGGATAGGATTAAACAATATGGATTAAACAATATGGATTAAACAGTATGGATTAAATAATATGGATTAAACAGTATGGATTAAACAATATGGATTAAACAATATGGATCAAACAGTATGGATTAAACAATATGGATTAAACAGTATGTATTAAACAGTATGGATTAAACAATATGGATTAAACAGTATGGATTAAACAATATGGATTAAACAATATGGATTAAACTATATGGATTAAACAATATGGATTAAACAATATGGATTAAACAATATGGATTAAACAATATGGATAGGATTAAACAATATGGATTAAACAATATGGATTAAACAGTATGGATTAAACAATATGGATTAAACAATATGGATTAAACAATATGGATTAAACAATATGGATAGGATTAAACAATATGGATTAAACAATATGGATTAAACAATATGGATTAAACAATATGGATTAAACAATATGGATAGGATTAAACAATATGGATTAAACAATGTGGATTAAACAATGTGGATTAAACAATATGGATTAAACAATATGGATTAAACAATATGGATTAAACAGTATGAATTAAACAATATGGATTAAACAATATGGATTAAACAATATGGATTAAACAGTATGGATTAAACAATATGGATTAAACAATATGGATTAAACAGTATGGATTAAACAATATGGATTAAACAGTATGGATTAAACAATATGGATTAAACAATATGGATCAAACAGTATGGATTAAACAATATGGATTAAACAGTATGTATTAAACAGTATGGATTAAACAATATGGATTAAACAGTATGGATTAAACAATATGGATTAAACAATATGGATTAAACAGTATGGATTAAACAATATGGATTAAACAGTATGGATTAAACAATATGGATTAAACAATATGGATCAAACAGTATGGATTAAACAATATGGATTAAACAGTATGTATTAAACAGTATGGATTAAACCATATGGATTAAACAGTATGGATTAAACAATATGGATTAAACAATATGGATTAAACTATATGGATTAAACAATATGGATTAAACAATATGGATTAAACAATATGGATTAAACAATATGGATAGGATTAAACAATATGGATTAAACAATATGGATTAAACAATATGGATTAAACAATATGGATTAAACAGTATGGATTAAACAATATGGATTAAACAATATGGATAGGATTAAACAATATTGATTAAACAATATGTATTAAACAGTATGGATTAAACAATATGGATTAAACAATATGGATTAAACAATATGGATAGGATTAAACAATATGGATTAAACAGTATGGATTAAACAATATGGATTAAACAATATGGATTAAACAATATGGATTAAACAACATGGATTAAACAATGTGGATAGGATTAAACAATATGGATAAAACAATGTGGATTAAACAATATGGATAGGATTAAACAATATGGATTAAACAGTATGGATTAAACAATATGGATTAAACAATATGGATAGGATTAAACAATATGGATTAAACAATGTGGATTAAACAATATGGATAGGATTAAACAATATGGATTAAACAGTATGGATTAAACAATATGGATTAAACAATATGGATTAAACAGTATGGATTAAACAATATGGATTAAACAATATGGATTAAACAGTATGGATTAAACAATATGGATTAAACAATGTGGATAGGATTAAACAATATGGATAAAACAATGTGGATTAAACAATATGGATAGGATTAAACAATATGGATTAAACAGTATGGATTAAACAATATGGATTAAACAATATGGATAGGATTAAACAATATGGATTAAACAATGTGGATTAAACAATATGGATAGGATTAAACAATATGGATTAAACAATATGGATTAAACAGTATGGATTAAACAATATGGATTAAACAATATGGATTAAACAGTATGGATTAAACAATATGGATTAAACAATATGGATAGGATTAAACAATATTGATTAAACAATATGTATTAAACAGTATGGATTAAACAATATGGATTAAACAATATGGATAGGATTAAACAATATGGATTAAACAGTATGGATTAAACAATATGGATTAAACAATATGGATTAAACAATATGGATTAAACAACATGGATTAAACAATGTGGATAGGATTAAACAATATGGATAAAACAATGTGGATTAAACAATATGGATAGGATTAAACAATATGGATTAAACAATATGGATTAAACAATATGGATTAAACAATATGGATAGGATTAAACAATATGGATAGGATTAAACAGTATGGATTAAACAATATGGATTAAACAATATGGATTAAACAATGTGGATTAAACAATGTGGATTAAACAATGTGGATTAAACAATGTGGATTAAACAATGTGGATTAAACAATGTGGATTAAACAATATGGATAGGATTAAACAATATGGATTAAACAATATGGATTAAACAATATGGATAGGATTAAACAATATGGATTAAACAATATGGATTAAACAATATAGATTAAACAATATGGATAGGATTAAACAATGTGGATTAAACAATGTGGATTAAACAATATGGATTAAACAATATGGATTAAACAATATGGATTAAACAATATGGATAGGATTAAACAATATGGATTAAACAATGTGGATTAAACAATGTGGATTAAACAATATGGATTAAACAATATGGATTAAACAATATGGATTAAACAGTATGAATTAAACAATATGGATTAAACAATATGGATTAAACAATATGGATTAAACAGTATGGATTAAACAATATGGATTAAACAATATGGATTAAACAGTATGGATTAAACAATATGGATTAAACAGTATGGATTAAACAATATGGATTAAACAATATGGATCAAACAGTATGGATTAAACAATATGGATTAAACAGTATGTATTAAACAGTATGGATTAAACAATATGGATTAAACAGTATGGATTAAACAATATGGATTAAACAATATGGATTAAACTATATGGATTAAACAATATGGATTAAACAATATGGATTAAACAATATGGATTAAACAATATGGATAGGATTAAACAATATGGATTAAACAATATGGATTAAACAGTATGGATTAAACAATATGGATTAAACAATATGGATTAAACAATATGGATTAAACAATATGGATTAAACAATATGGATAGGATTAAACAATATGGATTAAACAATGTGGATTAAACAATGTGGATTAAACAATATGGATTAAACAATATGGATTAAACAATATGGATTAAACAGTATGAATTAAACAATATGGATTAAACAATATGGATTAAACAATATGGATTAAACAGTATGGATTAAACAATATGGATTAAACAATATGGATTAAACAGTATGGATTAAACAATATGGATTAAACAGTATGGATTAAACAATATGGATTAAACAATATGGATCAAACAGTATGGATTAAACAATATGGATTAAACAGTATGTATTAAACAGTATGTATTAAACAATATGGATTAAACAGTATGGATTAAACAATATGGATTAAACAATATGGATTAAACTATATGGATTAAACAATATGGATTAAACAATATGGATTAAACAATATGGATTAAACAATATGGATAGGATTAAACAATATGGATTAAACAATATGGATTAAACAGTATGGATTAAACAATATGGATTAAACAATATGGATAGGATTAAACAATATTGATTAAACAATATGTATTAAACAGTATGGATTAAACAATATGGATTAAACAATATGGATTAAACAATATGGATAGGATTAAACAATATGGATTAAACAGTATGGATTAAACAATATGGATTAAACAATATGGATTAAACAATATGGATTAAACAACATGGATTAAACAATGTGGATAGGATTAAACAATATGGATAAAACAATGTGGATTAAACAATATGGATAGGATTAAACAATATGGATTAAACAGTATGGATTAAACAATATGGATTAAACAATATGGATAGGATTAAACAATATGGATTAAACAATATGGATTAAACAATATGGATTAAACAATATGGATAGGATTAAACAATATGGATTAAACAATATGGATTAAACAATATGGATTAAACAATATGGATTAAACAATATGGATAGGATTAAACAATATGGATTAAACAATATGGATTAAACAATATGGATTAAACAATATGGATAGGATTAAACAATATGGATTAAACAATATGGATTAAACAATATGGATTAAACAATATGGATAGGATTAAACAATATGGATTAAACAATGTGGATTAAACAATGTGGATTAAACAATATGGATTAAACAATATGGATTAAACAGTATGAATTAAACAATATGGATTAAACAATATGGATTAAACAATATGGATTAAACAGTATGGATTAAACAATATGGATTAAACAATATGGATTAAACAGTATGGATTAAACAATATGGATTAAACAGTATGGATTAAACAATATGGATTAAACAATATGGATCAAACAGTATGGATTAAACAATATGGATTAAACAGTATGTATTAAACAGTATGGATTAAACAATATGGATTAAACAGTATGGATTAAACAATATGGATTAAACAATATGGATTAAACAGTATGGATTAAACAATATGGATTAAACAGTATGGATTAAACAATATGGATTAAACAATATGGATCAAACAGTATGGATTAAACAATATGGATTAAACAGTATGTATTAAACAGTATGGATTAAACCATATGGATTAAACAGTATGGATTAAACAATATGGATTAAACAATATGGATTAAACTATATGGATTAAACAATATGGATTAAACAATATGGATTAAACAGTATGGATTAAACAATATGGATTAAACAGTATGGATTAAACAATATGGATTAAACAATATGGATAGGATTAAACAATATTGATTAAACAATATGTATTAAACAGTATGGATTAAACAATATGGATTAAACAATATGGATTAAACAATATGGATAGGATTAAACAATATGGATTAAACAGTATGGATTAAACAATATGGATTAAACAATATGGATTAAACAATATGGATTAAACAACATGGATTAAACAATGTGGATAGGATTAAACAATATGGATAAAACAATGTGGATTAAACAATATGGATAGGATTAAACAATATGGATTAAACAGTATGGATTAAACAATATGGATTAAACAATATGGATAGGATTAAACAATATGGATTAAACAATGTGGATTAAACAATATGGATAGGATTAAACAATATGGATTAAACAGTATGGATTAAACAATATGGATTAAACAATATGGATTAAACAGTATGGATTAAACAATATGGATTAAACAATATGGATTAAACAGTATGGATTAAACAATATGGATTAAACAATGTGGATAGGATTAAACAATATGGATAAAACAATGTGGATTAAACAATATGGATTAAACAATATGGATAGGATTAAACAATATGGATTAAACAATGTGGATTAAACAATATGGATAGGATTAAACAATATGGATTAAACAATATGGATTAAACAGTATGGATTAAACAATATGGATTAAACAATATGGATTAAACAATATGGATTAAACAATATGGATATGATTAAACAATATGGATTAAACAGTATGGATTAAACAATATGGATTAAACAATATGGATTAAACAATATGGATTAAACAATATGGATTAAACAACATGGATTAAACAATGTGGATAGGATTAAACAATATGGATAAAACAATGTGGATTAAACAATATGGATAGGATTAAACAATATGGATTAAACAATATGGATTAAACAATATGGATTAAACAATATGGATAGGATTAAACAATATGGATAGGATTAAACAGTATGGATTAAACAATATGGATTAAACAATATGGATTAAACAATGTGGATTAAACAATGTGGATTAAACAATGTGGATTAAACAATGTGGATTAAACAATGTGGATTAAACAATATGGATAGGATTAAACAATATGGATTAAACAATATGGATTAAACAATATGGATAGGATTAAACAATATGGATTAAACAATATGGATTAAACAATATAGATTAAACAATATGGATAGGATTAAACAATGTGGATTAAACAATGTGGATTAAACAATATGGATTAAACAATATGGATTAAACAATATGGATTAAACAATATGGATAGGATTAAACAATATGGATTAAACAATGTGGATTAAACAATGTGGATTAAACAATATGGATTAAACAATATGGATTAAACAATATGGATTAAACAGTATGAATTAAACAATATGGATTAAACAATATGGATTAAACAATATGGATTAAACAGTATGGATTAAACAATATGGATTAAACTATATGGATTAAACAATATGGATTAAACAATATGGATTAAACAATATGGATTAAACAATATGGATAGGATTAAACAATATGGATTAAACAATATGGATTAAACAGTATGGATTAAACAATATGGATTAAACAATATGGATTAAACAATATGGATTAAACAATATGGATTAAACAATATGGATAGGATTAAACAATATGGATTAAACAATGTGGATTAAACAATGTGGATTAAACAATATGGATTAAACAATATGGATTAAACAATATGGATTAAACAGTATGAATTAAACAATATGGATTAAACAATATGGATTAAACAATATGGATTAAACAGTATGGATTAAACAATATGGATTAAACAATATGGATTAAACAGTATGGATTAAACAGTATGTATTAAACAGTATGGATTAAACAATATGGATTAAACAGTATGGATTAAACAATATGGATTAAACAGTATGGATTAAACAATATGGATTAAACAATATGGATCAAACAGTATGGATTAAACAATATGGATTAAACAGTATGTATTAAACAGTATGTATTAAACAATATGGATTAAACAGTATGGATTAAACAATATGGATTAAACAATATGGATTAAACTATATGGATTAAACAATATGGATTAAACAATATGGATTAAACAATATGGATTAAACAATATGGATAGGATTAAACAATATGGATTAAACAATATGGATTAAACAGTATGGATTAAACAATATGGATTAAACAATATGGATAGGATTAAACAATATTGATTAAACAATATGTATTAAACAGTATGGATTAAACAATATGGATTAAACAATATGGATTAAACAATATGGATAGGATTAAACAATATGGATTAAACAGTATGGATTAAACAATATGGATTAAACAATATGGATTAAACAATATGGATTAAACAACATGGATTAAACAATGTGGATAGGATTAAACAATATGGATAAAACAATGTGGATTAAACAATATGGATAGGATTAAACAATATGGATTAAACAGTATGGATTAAACAATATGGATTAAACAATATGGATAGGATTAAACAATATGGATTAAACAATGTGGATTAAACAATATGGATAGGATTAAACAATATGGATTAAACAATATGGATTAAACAGTATGGATTAAACAATATGGATTAAACAATATGGATTAAACAGTATGGATTAAACAATATGGATTAAACAATATGGATAGGATTAAACAATATGGATTAAACAATGTGGATTAAACAATATGGATAGGATTAAACAATATGGATTAAACAATATTGATTAAACAATATGGATTAAACAGTATGGATTGAACAATATGGATTAAACAATATGGATAGGATTAAACCATATGGATTAAACAATATGGATTAAACAATATGGATTAAACAATATGGATAGGATTAAACAATATGGATTAAACAATATGGATTAAACAATATGGATTAAACAACATGGATTAAACAACATGGATTAAACAATATGGATTAAACAATATGGATTAAACAGTATGGATTAAACAGTATGGATTAAACAATATGGATTAAACAATATGGATTAAACAATATGGATT
Source organism: Oncorhynchus mykiss (assembly GCF_057628025.1). Lineage (NCBI taxonomy): Eukaryota > Metazoa > Chordata > Actinopteri > Salmoniformes > Salmonidae > Oncorhynchus > Oncorhynchus mykiss. The sequence goes on along the minus strand of NC_143031.1, from coordinate 3,883,691 downwards.
AAACTATATGGATAGGATTAAACAATATGGATTAAACAATATGGATTAAACAATATGGATTAAACAATATGGATTAAACAATATGGATTAAACAATATGGATTAAACAGTATGGATTAAACAGTATGGATTAAACAATATGGATTAAACAATATGGATTAAACAATATGGATTAAACAATATGGATAGGATTAAACAATATGGATAAAACAATGTGGATTAAACAATATGGATAGGATTAAACAATATGGATTAAACAATATGGATAGGATTAAACAATGTGGATTAAACAATATGGATTAAACTATATGGATAGGATTAAACAATATGGATTAAACAATATGGATTAAACAATATGGATTAAACAGTATGGATTAAACAATATGGATTAAACAGTATGGATTAAACAGTATGGATTAAACAATATGGATTAAACAAAGTGGATTAAACAATATGGATTAAACAGTATGGATTAAACAATATGGATTAAACAATATGGATTAAACAATATGGATTAAACTATATGGATAGGATTAAACAATATGGATTAAACAATATGGATTAAACAATATGGATTAAACAATATGGATTAAACAGTATGGATTAAACAATATGGATTAAACAGTATGGATTAAACAGTATGGATTAAACAATATGGATTAAACAATATGGATTAAACAGTATGCATTAAACAATATGGATTAAACAAAGTGGATTAAACAATATGGATTAAACAATATGGATTAAACAATATGGATTAAACAATATGGATTAAACAATATGGATAGGATTAAACAATATGGATTAAACAATATGGATTACACAATATGGATTAAACAATATGGATTAACCAAAGTGGATTAAACAATATGGATTAAACAAAGTGGATTAAACAATATGGATTAAACAATATGGATTACACAATATGGATTAAACAAAGTGTATTAAACAATATGGATTAAACAATATGGATTAAACAAAGTGGATTAAACAATATGGATTAAACAATATGGATTAAACAATGTGGATTAAACAATATGGATTAAACAATATGGATTAAACAGTATGGATTAAACAATATGGATAGGATTAAACAATATGGATTAAACAATATGGATTAAACAGTATGGATTAAACAATATGGATTAAACAATATGGATTAAACAATATGGATTAAACAATATGGATTAAACAGTATGGATTAAACAATATGGATTAAACAGTATGGATTAAACAATATGGATTAAACAGTATGGATTAAACAATATGGATTAAACAATATGGATAGGATTAAACAATATGGATTAAACAATATGGATTAAACAGTATGGATTAAACAATATGGATTAAACAATATGGATTAAACAGTATGGATTAAACAATATGGATTAAACAATATGGCAGGTCGTCAAGAGGTCAAGCTGGAGCTATTGGATAATTTTTCAGTTCTCATTGGGGTTCCAGTTTGATTGACAGCCGTGTTGTGGTCTGTGATAGGTCGGTGATGGTGCCAGTCAAGAAGCCCCCTCCCGGCGGCCTGTCAGTGAACACAGTGGGCACGTCCACCGCCAGCGGAGCGGTCACACCAGGAAGTACACCTAACATATTCGCAGCTGCTACGGCAACGCCCAAGAGCATGATCAACACCACAGGTGAGGATACCGAAGACACACACACACACCTTGGATACACACATTTAAGATACACACACACACTACACACACACACACACACACACACCTGGAATACACACATTTAAGATACACTCACACACACAACACCTGGGATACACACAGACACACACCTGGGATACACACACACACACACCTGGGATACACACAGACACACACCTGGGATACACACAGACACACACCTGGGATACACACAGACACACACCTGGGATACACACAGACACAGGATACACACACACACACACCTGGGATACACACAGACACACACCTGGGATACACACAGACACACACCTGGGATACACACAGACACACACCTGGGATACACACAGACACACACCTGGGATACAAATACACCTGGGATACACACAGACACACACCTGGGATACACACAGACACACACCTGGGATACACACAGACACACACCTGGGATACAAACAAACCTGGGAGGATTTGGAATAATGTAGTTTCGATGCATTTTAAGTTATTGTTACATTTCTTAAAACTAAAAAATAAAAATGGACAAATATAAGCCGTATTATTATGTTTTATGCGTTAGACTGAGCTGTGGAAAATTCACTCAGTTGTGGATGTTCTTTATGAAAACAACTCTAAGTTAAGTCGCTGGACTGCCGTGATTCCTGATTGTAGTGACTCAAAATGACCACTAGGGGACTCTGTCTCAGTCCTGTACATGTTGCCTCAACATCAGCAAAGCCTCCTGTTTGATTCCCTCTCTCAGCACCCTGGAAGATAACACATTAACATGAGGCCTCTCTCTGTCTCTGTCTCTGTCTCTGTTTCTCTCTCTCTCTGTGTCTCTCTCTCTCTCTCTCTCTCTCTGTCTCTCTCTCTCTCTCTCTCTCTCTCTCTCTCTTTCACTCTCTCTCCCCCATCTCTCTTTTTCTGTCTATTCTCTCCCCTTACTCTCTCTCACTCCTCTCTCCAGGTGCCACAGAGTCTGCCTCCTCTTCCTCCTCCTCTTCCTCATCCTTCGTTAACGGAGCGACCAGTAAGAACCTACCAGCAGTACAGACAGTGGCTCCCATGCCCGAGGACACCGTCGAGAACATGAGGTCAGAATCTCTGTCACTCACTCTGTTTTTCACTCTCCACGCCTCTCACTTTGTCCCTCACATTCTCTTTCCTTCGCTCACTCTTTTCTCTGTCTGCCTATCCATTTGTCCCTCTCCTTTTCCACTTCTGTAGATTAGTCACATCTCTCTCTCTCTCTGTCTCTCTCAATTAAATTCAATTCAAGGGCTTTATTGGCATGGGAAACATGTGTTAACATTGCCAAAGCAAGTGAGGTAGACAACACTCTGTCTCTCTCTCTCTCTCTCTCTCTCTCTCTCTGTCTCTCTCTGTCTCTCTCTCTCTCTCTGTCTCTCTCTCTGTCTCTCTCTGTCTGTCTCTCTCTCTCTCTGTCTGTCTCTCTCTCTCTCTCTCTCTGTCTCTCTCTCTGTCTCTCTCTCTTTCTCTCTCTCTCTCTGTCTCTCTCTCTGTCTCTATCTCTCTCTCTGTCTCTCTCTGTCTCTCTCTCTCTCTCTCTGTCTCTCTCTGTCTCTCTCTCTCTCTCTCTCTGTCTCTCTGTCTCTCTGTCTCTCTCTCTCTCTCTCTCTCTGTCTCTCTCTCTCTGTCTCTCTCTCTCTGTCTCTCTCTCTCTGTCTCTCTCTCTCTCTCTCTCTACTCTTTTTCCCATCTCCCTTCACTCTAGTGCAGTATAGACGACCCTGGTCCTAGAGGACCACTCTAGTGCAATATAGACGACCCTGGTCCTCGAGGACCACTCTAGTGCAATATAGACGACCCTGGTCCTAGAGGACCACTCTAGTGCAGTAGTAGACGACCCTGGTCCTAGAGGACCACTCTAGTGCAGGAGTAGACGACCCTGGTCCTAGAGGACCACTCTAGTGCAGGAGTAGACGACCCTGGTCCTAGAGGACCACTCTAGTGCAGGAGTAGGTCCTGGAGGACTGATGAATGATCTCAGTGGGTCAGGTGTGGTGTCTAGATGGTGCAGTACCTTGAGCCGCCCTGTTCTACGGCATGTCAATCCTCACTCACATCTCCGTTACAGTGACGTCTGCATGAACTCACTCATGTTAAGTTTGTTAGGTACAAACTCTCTCACACACACACACACACACACACACACACACACATTAAAAGATGAGTGTTGAATACTCCGCTCTGTATTCAGTATCTCTTTGTCTTTAGTGAATCACCTTTTCGCTATAGTAACTATGGCAACCTTCACCAAATACACCCATTCACTGTCTGGTTTATAGTATTTTTACTATATATACAGTGGGGCAAAAAAGTATTTAGTCAGCCACCAATTGTGCAAGTTCACCCACTTAAAAAGATGAGAGAGGCCTGTAATTTTCATCATAGGTACAATTCAACTATGACAGACAAAATGAGAAGAAAAAAATCCAGAAAATCACATTGTAGGATTTTTGATGAATTTATTTGCAAATTATGGTGGAAAATAAGTATTTGGTCAATAACAAAAGTTTATCTCAATACTTTGTTATATACCCTTTGTTGGCAATGACAGAGGTTCAAATGTTTTCTGTAAGTCTTCACAAGGTTTTCACACACTGTTGCTGGTATTTTGGCCCATTCCTCCATGCAGATCTCCTCTAGAGCAGTGATGTTTTGGGGCTGTTGCTGGGCAACACGGACTTTCAACTCCCTCGAAAGATTTTCTATGGGGTTGAGTTCTGGAGACTGGCTAGGCCACTCCAGGACCTTGAAATGCTTCTTACGAAGCCACTCCTTCGTTGCCCGGGCGGTGTGTTTGGGATCATTGTCATGCTGAAAAACCCAGCCACATTTCATCTTCAATGCCCTTGCCGATGGAAGGAGGTTTTCACTCAAAATCTCACGATACATGTTCCCATTCATTCTTTCCTTTACACGGATCAGTCATCCTGGTCCCTTTGCAGAAAAACAGCCCCAAAGCATGATGTTTCCACCCCCATGCTTCACAGTAGGTATGGTGTTCTTTGGATGCAACTCAGCATTCGTTGTCCTCCAAACACGATGAGTTGAGTTTTTACCAAAAAGTTATATTTTGGGTTGATCTGACCATATGACATTCTCCCAATCTTCTTCTGGATCATCCAAATTCTCTCTAGCAAACTTCAGACGGGTCTGGACATGTACTGGCTGAAGCAGGGGGACACGTCTGGCACTGCAGGATTTGAGTACTGGCGGCGTAGTGTGTTACTGATGGTAGGCTTTGTTACTTTGGTCCCAGCTCTCTGCAGGTCATTCACTAGGTCCCCCCGTGTGGTTCTGGGATTTTTGCTCACCGTTCTTGTGATCATTTTGACCCCACGGGGTGAAATCTTGGAGCCCCAGATCGAGGGAGATTATCAGTGGTCTTGTATGTCTTCCATTTCCTAATAATTGCTCCCAAAGTTGAATTCTTCAAACCAAGCTGCTTACCTATTGCAGATTCAGTCTTCCCAGCCTGGTGCAGGTCTACAATTTTGTTTCTGGTGTCCTTTGACAGCTCTTTGGTCTTGGCCATAGTGGAGTTAGGAGTGTGACTGTTTGAGGTTGTGGACAGGTGTCTTTTACACTGATAACAAGTTCAAACAGGTGCCAGTAATACAGGTAACGAGTGGAGGACAGAGGAGCCTCTTAAAGAAGAAGTTACAGGTCTGTGAGAGCCAGAAATCTTGCTTGTTTGTAGGTGACCAAATACTTATTTTCCACCATAATTTGCAAATAAATTAATTAAAAATCCTACAATGTGATTTTCTGGATTTTATTTCTCATTTTGTCTGTCATAGTTGAAGCGTACCTATGATGAAAATTACAGGCCTCTCTCATCTTTTTAAGTGGGAGAACTTGCACAATTGGTGGCTGACTAAATACTTTTTTGCCCCACTTTAGTATATGTATATGATACATTTAGAAATGAATTACTGTCTGTTCTATCTTATCCAGCTGTGATAATGTAGTAGTTGATATTGATTAACGCTGTCTGCTTGTCTGCCCCCCCCCCCCCCCACTCCACAAGCCGATCTGTCAGACCTGCTGTCTGAGATTATCCATTCTTTACAATTTAGCTTTAGTTGCAATATAGCTGTAGTTACAATATAGCTGTAGTTACAATTTAGCTTTAGTTACAATTTAGCTTTAGTTGCAATTTAGCTTTAGTTGCAATTTAGCTTTAGTTACAATATAGCTGTAGTTACAATTTATCTGTAGTTACAATTTATCGTTATCTACACTCTTAGAAAAAAGGGTTCCAAAAGGTTTTGGTTCCAGGTAGAACTCTTTTGGGTTCCAGGTAGAACTCTTTTTTTGGTTCCAGGTAGAACTCTTTTTTGGTTCCAGGTAGAACTCTTTTGGGTTCCAGATAGAACCCTCTGTGGAAATCATTCTACCTTGAACCAAAAAGGGTTATTCTATGGGGACAGGGTTAGAGGTCAGTAAGGGTTAGAGGTTAGTAAGGGTTAGAGGTCAGTAAGGGTTAGAGGTTAGTAAGGGTTAGAGGTTAGTAGGGGTTAGAGGTTAGTAAGGGTTAGAGGTCAGTAAGGGTTAGAGGTTAGTAAGGGTTAGAGGTTAGTAAGGGTTAGAGGTTAGTAGGGGTTAGAGGTTAGTAGGGGTTAGAGGTTAGTAAGGGTTAGAGGTTAGTAAGGGTTAGAGGTCAGTAAGGGTTAGAGGTTAGTAAGGGTTAGAGGTTAGTAGGGGTTAGAGGTCAGTAAGGGTTAGAGGTCAGTAAGGGTTTGAGGTTAGTAAGGGGTAGAGGTTAGTAAGGGTTAGAGGTCAGTAAGGGTTAGAGGTTAGTAAGGGTTAGAGGTTAGTAAGGGTTAGAGGTTAGTAAGGGTTAGAGGTTAGTAAGGGTTAGAGGTTAGTAAGGGTTAGAGGTTAGTAAGGGTTAGAGGTCAGTAAGGGTTAGAGGTCAGTAAGGGTTAGAGGTTAGTAAGGGTTAGAGGTTAGTAAGGGTTAGAGGTTAGTAAGGGTTAGAGGTTAGTAAGGGTTAGAGGTCAGTAAGGGTTAGAGGTTAGTAGGGTTAGAGGTTAGTAAGGGTTAGAGGTTAGTAAGGGTTAGAGGTTAGTAAGGGTTAGAGGTCAGTAAGGGTTAGAGGTTAGTAAGGGTTAGAGGTCAGTAAGGGTTATAGGTTAGTAGGGGTTAGAGGTTAGTAGGGGTAGAGGTTAGTAAGGGTTAGAGGTTAGTAAGGGTTAGAGGTTAGTAAGGGTTAGAGGTTAGTAAGGGTTAGAGGTTAGTAAGGGTTAGAGGTTAGTAAGTGTTAGGGTTAGTAAGGGTTAGAGGTTAGTAAGGGTTAGAGGTTAGTAAGGGTTAGAGGTCAGTAAGGGTTAGAGGTTAGTAAGGGTTAGAGGTTAGTAAGGGTTAGAGGTTAGTAAGGGTTAGAGGTTAGTAAGGGTTAGAGGTCAGTAAGGGTTAGAGGTCAGTAAGGGTTAGAGGTCAGTAAGGGTTAGAGGTTAGTAAGGGTTAGAGGTTAGTAAGGGTTAGAGGTTAGTAAGGGTTAGAGGTCAGTAAGGGTTAGAGGTCAGTAAGGGTTAGAGTTCAGTAAGGGTTAGAGTTCAGTAAGGGTTAGAGGTCAGTAAGGGTTAGAGGTCAGTAAGGGTTAGAGGTCAGTAAGGGTTAGAGGTTAGTAAGGGTTAGAGGTTAGTAAGGGTTAGAGGTTAGTAAGGGTTAGAGGTTAGTAAGGGTTAGAGGTCAGTAAGGGTTAGAGGTCAGTAAGGGTTAGAGGTTAGTAAGGGTTAGAGGTTAGTAAGGGTTAGAGGTTAGTAAGGGTTAGAGGTCAGTAAGGGTTAGAGGTTAGTAAGGGTTAGAGGTCAGTAAGGGTTAGAGGTCAGTAAGGGTTAGAGGTCAGTAAGGGTTAGAGGTTAGTAAGGGTTAGAGGTCAGTAAGGGTTAGAGGTCAGTAAGGGTTAGAGGTCAGTAAGGGTTAGAGGTCAGTAAGGGTTAGAGGTCAGTAAGGGTTAGAGGTTAGTAAGGGTTAGAGGTTAGTAAGGGTTAGAGGTTAGTAAGTGTTAGGGTTAGTAAGGGTTAGAGGTTAGTAAGGGTTAGAGGTTAGTAAGGGTTAGAGGTCAGTAAGGGTTAGAGGTCAGTAAGGGTTAGAGGTTAGTAAGGGTTAGAGGTCAGTAAGGGTTAGAGGTCAGTAAGGGTTAGAGGTTAGTAAGGGTTAGAGGTCAGTAAGGGTTAGAGGTTAGTAAGGGTTAGAGGTCAGTAAGGGTTAGAGGTCAGTAAGGGTTAGAGGTTAGTAAGGGTTAGAGGTCAGTAAGGGTTAGAGGTTAGTAAGGGTTAGAGGTCAGTAAGGGTTAGAGGTCAGTAAGGGTTAGAGGTTAGTAAGGGTTAGAGGTCAGTAAGGGTTAGAGGTCAGTAAGGGTTAGAGGTTAGTAAGGGTTAGAGGTCAGTAAGGGTTAGAGGTCAGTAAGGGTTAGAGGTTAGTAAGGGTTAGAGGTTAGTAAGGGTTAGAGGTTAGTAAGGGTTAGGGTTAGAGGTCAGTAAGGGTTAGAGGTTAGTAAGGGTTAGAGGTTAGTAAGGGTTAGAGGTTAGTAAGGGTTAGAGGTTAGTAAGGGTTAGGGTTAGAGGTCAGTAAGGGTTAGAGGTTAGTAAGGGTTAGAGGTTAGTAAGGGTTAGAGGTTAGTAAGGGTTAGAGGTCAGTAAGGGTTAGAGGTCAGTAAGGGTTAGAGGTTAGTAAGGGTTAGAGTTCAGTAAGGGTTAGAGATCAGTAAGGGTTAGAGGTTAGTAAGGGTTAGATGTTAGTAAGGGTTAGAGGTCAGTAAGGGTTAGAGGTCAGTAAGGGTTAGAGGTCAGTAAGGGTTAGAGATCAGTAAGGGTTAGAGGTTAGTAAGGGTTAGAGGTTAGTAAGGGTTAGAGGTCAGTAAGGGTTAGAGGTCAGTAAGGGTTAGAGATCAGTAAGGGTTAGAGGTTAGTAAGGGTTAGAGGTTAGTAAGGGTTAGAGGTCAGTAAGGGTTAGAGATCAGTAGGGGTTAGAGGTCAGTAAGGGTTAGAGGTTAGTAAGGGTTAGAGGTTAGTAAGGGTTAGAGGTTAGTAAGGGTTAGAGGTTAGTAAGGGTTAGAGGTCAGTAAGGGTTAGAGATCAGTAGGGGTTAGAGGTTAGTAAGGGTTAGAGGTTAGTAAGGGTTAGAGGTTAGTAAGGGTTAGAGGTCAGTAAGGGTTAGAGGTCAGTAAGGGTTAGAGATCAGTAAGGGTTAGAGGTTAGTAAGGGTTAGAGGTTAGTAAGGGTTAGAGGTCAGTAAGGGTTAGAGGTCAGTAAGGGTTAGAGGTTAGTAAGGGTTAGAGGTCAGTAAGGGTTAGAGGTCAGTAAGTGTTAGAGGTCAGTAAGGGTTAGAGGTCAGTAAGGGTTAGAGGTCAGTAAGGGTTAGAGGTCAGTAAGGGTTAGAGGTTAGATAGCACCTTTCGGGACAGCCTGAAGAACCCTTTTATCTAAGAGTAGTAGTTAATCTACCGTTTGCAACCTGTCATTTGCAAAACAATAAAAACCAGTGTTCCTTAATTGGAATCGGGAAGCATTGTGATCTACATTGTCTGTGTGTTTTATCAACTTCTTAGGGCCAAATCCTAATTGTGTTGAAAAGGAGCTGGAACTTTCAAACAACACACATATATATATATATATATACATATGAGCTATTCTTACAGAAGTCAAGTCAGGACTCAGTCCTCTGTGTCCCTTAGAAGTCAGTGGTCGTATAATATTGGTGAGTGTGTGTAGCTTTGTTAGTGAGTGTGTGTAGCTTTGTTAGTGAGTGTGTGTTGCTTTAATCTGTGTGTGTGTGTGTGTGTGTGGTTTGTGTATTGCAGTGTCTATTGTGAGGTGGAGCAGTGTGTGCTGCGCAGCGGGTTGACTCCTCCTGAGCTCAAGCCCTTTAGCTCTCTGGCAGGCTTCCAGACAGCCCCCCGCGATGCAGGACAGTGTCTTAGGCAAGGACACCTTAACCCTGACCACTACCTACGACCTTTAACCCCCAGACGCTACCTCTATAACCCCTGAAACAGCCATGATATAAAGGACTATATATAGCATGTTGTGATCCTAGATGGGATTTTAACCTCTAACCCTTACTAACCTCTAACCCCTTCTAACCTCTAACCCCTACTAACCTCTAACCCTTACTAACCTCTAACCCTTACTAACCTCTAACCCTTACTAACCTCTAACCCCTACTAACCTCTAACCCTTACTAACCTCTAACCCTTACTAACCTCTAACCCTTACTAACCCTAACCCTTACTAACCTCTAACCCTTACTAACCTCTAACCCCTACTAACCTCTAACCCTTACTAAACTCTAACCCTAACCCTTACTAACCTCTAACCCCTTCTAACCTCTAACCCCTACTAACCTCTAACCCCTACTAACCTCTAACCCTTACTAACCTCTAACCCTTACTAACCTCTAACCCTTACTAACCTCTAACCCTTACTAACCTCTAACCCTTACTAACCCTAACCCTTACTAACCTCTAACCCCTACTAACCTCTAACCCCTACTAACCTCTAACCCTTACTAACCTCTAACCCTTACTAACCTCTACCCCTAACCCGTACTAACCTCTAACCCTTACTAACCTCTACCCCTAACCCGTACTAACCTCTAACCCTTACTAACCTCTACCCCTAACCCGTACTAACCTCTAACCCTAACCCGTACTAACCTCTAACCCTTACTAACCTCTACCCCTAACCCGTACTAACCTCTAACCCTTACTAACCTCTACCCCTAACCCGTACTAACCTCTAACCCTAACCCGTACTAACCCTTACTAACCTCTGACCCTTACTAACCTCTTACCCTTACTAACCTCTAACCCTTACTAACCTCTAACCCTAACCCTTACTAACCTCTGACCCTTACTAACCTCTAACCCTTACTAACCTCTAACCCTAACCCTTACTAACCTCTGACCCTTACTAACCTCTAACCCTTACTAACCTCTAACCCTAACCCTTACTAACCTCTGACCCTTACTAACCTCTAACCCTTACTAACCTCTAACCCTAACCCTTACTAACCTCTGACCCTTACTAACCTCTAACCCTTACTAACCTCTAACCCTAACCCTTACTAACCTCTGACCCTTACTAACCTCTAACCCTTACTAACCTCTAACCCTAACCCTTACTAACCTTAACCCTTACTAACCCTAACCCTTACTAACCCTGAACCCTGAACACTAACCCTGAACCCTGAACATTAACCCTGAACCCTGTACATGAACCCTGAACCCTGTACACAAACCATGTACACGAACCCTGAACACGAACCCTGAACCCTGAACACTAACCCTGAACCCTGAACATTAACCCTGAACCCTGTACATGAACCCTGAACCCTGTACACGAACCTTGAACACTGAACATGAACCCTGAACCCTGTATACGATCCCTGAACACTTACCCTGAACACTAACCCTGAACTCTGTACATGAACCCTGTACACTAACCCTGAACACTAACCCTGAACACAAACCCTGAACACTAACCCTGAACCCTAAACAATATACATGAACCCTGTTCATGAACCCTGAACATGAACCCTGAACCCTGTACATGAACCCTGTTCACGAGCCTTGAACACTAACCCTGTACACTAACACTGAACCGTAAACCCTGAACCCTAAACCCTAACACTGAACCCTGAAGTACTAGGCTTAAACTTCACCTCCCTGTCTCTATATCTCTATATTTCTATCTACAGAAGTTTGGACACATCTACTCATTCAAGGGTTTTTCTTTATTTGTACTATTTTATACATTTTGAACAATGGTGAAGACCAGCCACATGAGGAATGCTTTTCCAACAGTCTGGAAGGAGTTCCCACATATGCTGAGTATTTGTTGGCTGCTTTTCTTTCACTTTGTGGTCCAACTCATCCCAAACCATCTCAAGTGGTTTGAGGTCGGCTGATTGTAGAGAACAGCTCATCTGATGCAGCACTCCATCATTCTTCTTCTTGGTCAAATAGCCCGTAAACATCCTGGAGGTGTGTTGGGTCATTGTCCTGTTGAAAAACAAATTATAGTTCCACTAAGCGCAAACCAGATGGGATGGCTTATCGCTGCAGAATGCTGTGGTAACCATGCTAGTTAAGTGTGCCTTGAATTCTAAATAAATCACAGACAGTCACTAGCAAAGCACCATCACACCTCCTCCTCCATGCTTCACGGTGGGAACCACACATGCTGATATCATCCGTTCACCTACTCTCCATCTCACAGACACGGCGGTTAGAACCAAAGGTCTCTAATTTGGACTCATCAGACTAAAGAACAGATTTCCACTGCTCGTGTTTCTTGGCCCAAGCAAGTCTCTTCTTCTTATTGGTGTCCTTTAGTAGTGGTTTATTTGCAACAATTTGATCATGAAGGCCTGATTCACGCAGTCTCCTCTGAACAGTTGATGTTGAGGTGTGTCTGTTACTTGAACTCTATGAAGCATTTATTTGGGCTGCAATTTCTGAGGCTGGTGACTCTAATGAACTTATCCTCTGCAGCAGAGGTAACTCTGGGTTTTCCTTTCCTGTGGCGGTCCTCATGAGAGCCAGTTTCATCATAGCTCTTGATGGTTTTTTGCGACTGTACTTGAAGAAACGTTCAAAATTCATCAAGTCTTAAAGTAATGATGGACTGTCATTTCTCTTTGCTTATTTGAGCTGTTCTTACCATAATATGGACTTGGTATTTTACCAAATAGGACTATCTTCTGTATACCACCCTTACGTTGTCACAACACAACTGATTGGCTCAAACGCATTAAGAAGGAAATAAATTCCACAAATTCATTTTTAACAAGGCACACCTGTTAATTGAAATGCATTCCAGGTGACTGACTACCTCATGAAGCTGGTTGAGAGAATGCCAAGATTGTGCAAAGCTGTCATCAAGGCAAATGGTGGCTACTTTGAAGAATCTAAAATATATATATATATTTTGATTTGCATAACACTTTTTGGGTTACCACATGATTCCATGTGTGATATTTAATAGTTTTTATGTCTTCACTATTATTCTACGATGTAGAAAATAGGTTTAAAAAATAAAGAAAAACCCTTGAATGAGTAGGTGTTCTAGAACCCTGGAATGAGTAGGTGTTCTAGAACCCTGGAATGAGTAAGTGTTCTAGAACCCTGGAATGAGTAGGTGTTCTAGAACCCTGGAATGAGTAGGTGTTCTAGAACCCTGGAATGAGTAGATGTGTCCAAACTTTGACCGGTACTGTATATAGGCTTTTATATGCTAGGCTAACTTGCTGCTTCTTATTGCTCTTGCCTAGCGTATTTTCTATAGTAACTAATTTACACACACACACACAAATGTCTGCTTGCCTGAGTGCTAGCCTTTCAATCCCATATCGACCCCCAGCACACTAAAACAACCTATAGGTTTGCATTCCATCTTTTTTGGGCAAAGCGAGCATCAAACAGCCTAATTTGTACTAACCCTGTCATAACCCTGTCATAACCTTGTACTAACCCTGTCATAACCCCGTCATAAGGCCTGTCATAAGGCCTGTCATAACCCCTGTCATAACCCCTGTCATTACCCCTGTCATTACCCCGTCATAACCCTGTCATAACCCCTGTCATAACCCCTGTCATAACCCCTGTCATAACCCCTGTCATTACCCCTGTCATTACCCTGTCATAACCCTGCCATAACCCCTGTCATAACCCCTGTCATAACCCCTGCCATAACCCCTGTCATAACCCCTGTCATAACCCCTGTCATAACCCATGTCATAACAATGTCATAACCCCTGTCATAACCCCTGTCATAACCCCTGTCATTACACTGTCATAACCCCTGTCATAACTCCTGTCATAACCCCTGTCATAAGGCCTGTCGTAACCCCTGTCATAAGGCCTGTCGTAACCCCTGTCATAAGGCCTGTCATAACTCTGTCATAACTCTGTTAAAACCCTGTCATAGCCCTGTCATAACCCTGTCATAAGGCCTGTCATAACGTCCAGACTGAGTCTCTTCTACTGGTCAACTGATTGTCTGTCTCCTCTACCTATATCCTTCCTCGCCATCCCTCCCCTCTACTCTCCATCCCTCTCCCTCTCTCCTCTCCATCTCTCCTCCCCCTTTCCTCTCATCTCCCTCCCTTCTCCCTCTCCTCTCTCCTCTCTCCTCCCTCTCTCCTCTCCCTCCTTCCTCTCCTCCCCTCCCCCCTCTCCTCGCCCCCCCCCTCTCTCCTCCCCTCCCCTCTCTCCTCGCCCCCCCCCCCTTTCCCCTCTACAGTATCACCACTAAGTTGGAGCGTGCCCTGGAGAAGGTGGCTCCCCTCCTGAGGGAGATCTTTGTGGACTTTGCTCCGTTCCTCTCTAGGACCCTGTTGGGTAGCCACGGCCAGGAGCTGCTCATTGAAGGTACAGGTGCTGTACACGTCTTTATCTTCTAACCCGACGTCTCTATGTGAGTCCCCCATCCACTGTCCAGTCCTCACCGTGCTGCTGTCACCACTCACCGCTGTGGCTGGGAGTGTGTGTTTTGCGTGTGTGTTGCGTGTGTGTTGCGTGTGTGTGTGTGTGTGTGTGAGAGAGAGAGAGAGATTAAGAGTGTGTGTGTGTGTGTGTGAGAGAGAGAGAGAGATTAAGAGTATGTGTGTGTGTGTGTGAGAGACACAGAGAGATACAGTGTGTGTGTTTCTCTTGGCTGGCTACCTTACCCATCAGGTATGATCCATGATAATACTCTGGAAAAACCAGACAGTATAAAGTGCTTCCTACTGCAGTCCTATAATATTAATGATGTAGTACATTCTCCTGTACACCCCGGTATTACAGTCTAGTTGTATTTAATACACCCTGGTATTACAGTCTAGTTGTATTGATACACCCTGGTATTACAGTCTAGTTGTATTTAATACACCCTGGTATTACAGTCTAGTTGTATTTAATACACCCTGGTATTACAGTCTAGTTGTATTGATACACCCTGGTATTATAGTCTAGTTGTATTTAATACACCCTGGTATTACAGTCTAGTTGTATTTAATACACCCTGGTATTACAGTCTAGTTGTATTGATACACCCTGGTATTACAGTCTAGTTGTATTGATACACCCTGGTATTACAGTCTAGTTGTATTTAATACACCCTGGTATTACAGTCTAGTTGTATTTAATACACCTTGGTATTACAGTGGATACAGTCTAGTTGTATTTAATACACCCTGGTATTACAGTCTAGTTGTATTTAATACACCCTGGTATTACAGTCTAGTTGTATTGATACACCCTGATATTACAGTCTAGTTGTATTTAATACACCCTGGTATTACAGTCTAGTTGTATTTAATAGACCCTGGTTTTACAGTCTAGTTGTATTTAATACACCCTGATATTACAGTCTAGTTGTATTGATACACCCTGGTATTACAGTCTAGTTGTATTTAATACACCCTGGTATTACAGTCTAGTTGTATTTAATACACCCTGGTATTACAGTCTAGTTGTATTTAATACACCCTGGTATTACAGTCTAGTTGTATTGATACACCCTGGTATTACAGTCTAGTTGTATTTAATACACCCTGGTATTACAGTCTAGTTGTATTTAATACACCCTGGTATTACAGTCTAGTTGTATTTAATACACCCTGGTATTACAGTGTAGTTGTATTGATACACCCTGGTATTACAGTCTAGTTGTATTTAATACACCCTGGTATTACAGTCTAGTTGTATTTAATACACCCTGGTATTACAGTGGATACAGTCTAGTTGTATTTAATACACCCTGGTATTACAGTCTAGTTGTATTTAATACACCCTGGTATTACAGTCTAGTTGTATTTAATACACCCTGGTATTACAGTCTAGTTGTATTTAATACACCCTGGTATTACAGTCTAGTTGTATTGATACACCCTGGTATTACAGTCTAGTTGTATTTAATACACCCTGGTATTACAGTCTAGTTGTATTGATACACCCTGGTATTACAGTCTAGTTGTATTTAATACACCCTGGTATTACAGTGGATACAGTCTAGTTGTATTTAATACACCCTGGTATTACAGTCTAGTTGTATTTAATACACCCTGGTATTACAGTCTAGTTGTATTTAATACACCCTGGTATTACAGTCTAGTTGTATTTAATACACCCTGTTATTACAGTCTAGTTGTGTTTAATACACCCTGGTATTACAGTCTAGTTGTATTTAATACACCCTGGTATTACATTCTAGTTGTATTTAATACACCCTGGTATTACAGTCTAGTTGTATTTAATAGACCCTGGTATTACAGTCTAGTTGTATTTAATACACCCTGGTATTACATTCTAGTTGTATTTAAACCACCCTGGTTTTACAGTCTAGTTGTATTGATACACCCTGGTATTACAGTCTAGTTGTATTTAATACACCCTGGTATTACAGTCTAGTTGTATTTAATACACCCTGGTATTACAGTCTAGTTGTATTTAATACACCCTGGTATTACAGTCTAGTTGTATTGATACACCCTGGTATTACAGTCTAGTTGTATTTAATACACCCTGGTATTACAGTCTAGTTGTATTTAATACACCCTGGTATTACAGTCTAGTTGTATTTAATACACCCTGGTATTACAGTGTAGTTGTATTGATACACCCTGGTATTACAGTCTAGTTGTATTTAATACACCCTGGTATTACAGTCTAGTTGTATTTAATACACCCTGGTATTACAGTGGATACAGTCTAGTTGTATTTAATACACCCTGGTATTACAGTCTAGTTGTATTTAATACACCCTGGTATTACAGTCTAGTTGTATTTAATACACCCTGGTATTACAGTCTAGTTGTATTTAATACACCCTGGTATTACAGTCTAGTTGTATTGATACACCCTGGTATTACAGTCTAGTTGTATTTAATACACCCTGGTATTACAGTCTAGTTGTATTGATACACCCTGGTATTACAGTCTAGTTGTATTTAATACACCCTGGTATTACAGTGGATACAGTCTAGTTGTATTTAATACACCCTGGTATTACAGTCTAGTTGTATTTAATACACCCTGGTATTACAGTCTAGTTGTATTTAATACACCCTGGTATTACAGTCTAGTTGTATTTAATACACCCTGTTATTACAGTCTAGTTGTGTTTAATACACCCTGGTATTACAGTCTAGTTGTATTTAATACACCCTGGTATTACATTCTAGTTGTATTTAATACACCCTGGTATTACAGTCTAGTTGTATTTAATAGACCCTGGTATTACAGTCTAGTTGTATTTAATACACCCTGGTATTACAGTCTAGTTGTATTTAATACACCCTGTTATTACAGTCTAGTTGTGTTTAATACACCCTGGTATTACAGTCTAGTTGTATTTAATACACCCTGGTATTACATTCTAGTTGTGTTTAATACACCCTGGTATTACAGTCTAGTTGTATTTAAAACACCCTGGTATTACAGTCTAGTTGTATTTATTACACCCTGGTATTACAATCTAGTTGTATTTAATACACCTTGGTATTACAGTGGATACAGTCTAGTTGTATTTAATACACCCTGGTATTACAGTCTAGTTGTATTTAATACACCCTGGTTTTACAGTCTAGTTGTATTTAATACACCCTGGTATTACAGTCTAGTTGTATTTAATACACCCTGGTATTACAGTCTAGTTGTATTTAATACACCCTGGTATTACAGTCTAGTTGTATTTAATACACCCTGGTATTACAGTCTAGTTGTATTTAATACACCCTGGTATTACAGTCTAGTTGTATTTAATACACCCTGTTATTACAGTCTAGTTGTATTGATACACCCTGGTATTACAGTCTAGTTGTATTTAATACACCCTGGTATTACAGTCTAGTTGTATTTAATACACCCTGGTATTACAGTCTAGTTGTATTGATACACCCTGGTATTACAGTCTAGTTGTATTTAATACACCCTGGTATTACAGTCTAGTTGTATTTAATACACCCTGGTATTACAGTCTAGTTGTATTTAATACACCCTGGTATTACAGTCTAGTTGTATTTAATACACCCTGGTATTACAGTCTAGTTGTATTTAATACACCCTGGTATTACAGTCTAGTTGTATTTAATACACCCTGGTATTACAGTCTAGTTGTATTTAATACACCCTGGTATTACAGTCTAGTTGTATTGATACACCCTGGTATTACAGTCTAGTTGTATTTAATACACCCTGGTATTACAGTCTAATTGTATTTAATACACCCTGGTATTACAGTGGATACAGTCTAGTTGTATTTAATACACCCTGGTATTACAGTCTAGTTGTATTTAATACACCCTGGTATTACAGTCTAGTTGTATTTAATACACCCTGGTATTACAGTCTAGTTGTATTTAATACACCCTGGTATTACAGTCTAGTTGTATTGATACACCCTGGTATTACAGTCTAGTTGTATTTAATACACCCTGGTATTACAGTCTAGTTGTATTGATACACCCTGGTATTACAGTCTAGTTGTATTTAATACACCCTGGTATTACAGTGGATACAGTCTAGTTGTATTTAATACACCCTGGTATTACAGTCTAGTTGTATTTAATACACCCTGGTATTACAGTCTAGTTGTATTTAATACACCCTGGTATTACAGTCTAGTTGTATTTAATACACCCTGTTATTACAGTCTAGTTGTGTTTAATACACCCTGGTATTACAGTCTAGTTGTATTTAATACACCCTGGTATTACATTCTAGTTGTATTTAATACACCCTGGTATTACAGTCTAGTTGTATTTAATAGACCCTGGTATTACAGTCTAGTTGTATTTAATACACCCTGGTATTACATTCTAGTTGTATTTAAAACACCCTGGTTTTACAGTCTAGTTGTATTTAATACACCCTGGTATTACAATCTAGTTGTATTTAATACACCTTGGTATTACAGTGGATACAGTCTAGTTGTATTTAATACACCCTGGTATTACAGTCTAGTTGTATTTAATACACCCTGGTGTTACAGTCTAGTTGTATTTAATACACCCTGGTATTACAGTCTAGTTGTATTTAATACACCCTGGTATTAGAGTCTAGTTGTATTTAATACACCCTGGTATTACATTCTAGGTGTATTTAATACACCCTGGTATTATAGTCTAGTTGTATTGATACACCCTGGTATTACAGTCTAGTTGTATTTAATACACCCTGGTATTACAGTCTAGTTGTATTTAATACACCCTGGTATTACAGTCTAGTTGTATTTAATACACCCTGGTATTACAGTCTAGTTGTATTTAATACACCCTGGTATTACAGTCTAGTTGTATTTAATACACCCTGTTATTACAGTCTAGTTGTATTGATACACCCTGGTATTACAGTCTAGTTGTATTTAATACACCCTGGTATTACAGTCTAGTTGTATTTAATACACCCTGGTATTACAGTCTAGTTGTATTGATACACCC
Organism: Oncorhynchus mykiss; assembly: GCF_057628025.1. Lineage (NCBI taxonomy): Eukaryota > Metazoa > Chordata > Actinopteri > Salmoniformes > Salmonidae > Oncorhynchus > Oncorhynchus mykiss. Next base: position 3,864,562 of record NC_143031.1, on the reverse strand, counting down.
TGGTATTACAGTCTAGTTGTATTTAATACACCCTGGTATTACAGTCTAGTTGTATTTAATACACCCTGGTATTACAGTCTAGTTGTATTGATACACCCTGGTATTACAGTCTAGTTGTATTTAATACACCCTGGTATTACAGTCTAGTTGTATTTAATACACCCTGGTATTACAGTCTAGTTGTATTTAATACACCCTGGTATTACAGTCTAGTTGTATTTAATACACCCTGGTATTACAGTCTAGTTGTATTTAATACACCCTGGTATTACAGTCTAGTTGTATTTAATACACCCTGGTATTACAGTCTAGTTGTATTTAATACACCCTGGTATTACAGTCTAGTTGTATTGATACACCCTGGTATTACAGTCTAGTTGTATTTAATACACCCTGGTATTACAGTCTAATTGTATTTAATACACCCTGGTATTACAGTGGATACAGTCTAGTTGTATTTAATACACCCTGGTATTACAGTCTAGTTGTATTTAATACACCCTGGTATTACAGTCTAGTTGTATTTAATACACCCTGGTATTACAGTCTAGTTGTATTTAATACACCCTGGTATTACAGTCTAGTTGTATTGATACACCCTGGTATTACAGTCTAGTTGTATTTAATACACCCTGGTATTACAGTCTAGTTGTATTGATACACCCTGGTATTACAGTCTAGTTGTATTTAATACACCCTGGTATTACAGTGGATACAGTCTAGTTGTATTTAATACACCCTGGTATTACAGTCTAGTTGTATTTAATACACCCTGGTATTACAGTCTAGTTGTATTTAATACACCCTGGTATTACAGTCTAGTTGTATTTAATACACCCTGTTATTACAGTCTAGTTGTGTTTAATACACCCTGGTATTACAGTCTAGTTGTATTTAATACACCCTGGTATTACATTCTAGTTGTATTTAATACACCCTGGTATTACAGTCTAGTTGTATTTAATAGACCCTGGTATTACAGTCTAGTTGTATTTAATACACCCTGGTATTACATTCTAGTTGTATTTAAAACACCCTGGTTTTACAGTCTAGTTGTATTTAATACACCCTGGTATTACAATCTAGTTGTATTTAATACACCTTGGTATTACAGTGGATACAGTCTAGTTGTATTTAATACACCCTGGTATTACAGTCTAGTTGTATTTAATACACCCTGGTGTTACAGTCTAGTTGTATTTAATACACCCTGGTATTACAGTCTAGTTGTATTTAATACACCCTGGTATTAGAGTCTAGTTGTATTTAATACACCCTGGTATTACATTCTAGGTGTATTTAATACACCCTGGTATTATAGTCTAGTTGTATTGATACACCCTGGTATTACAGTCTAGTTGTATTTAATACACCCTGGTATTACAGTCTAGTTGTATTTAATACACCCTGGTATTACAGTCTAGTTGTATTTAATACACCCTGGTATTACAGTCTAGTTGTATTTAATACACCCTGGTATTACAGTCTAGTTGTATTTAATACACCCTGTTATTACAGTCTAGTTGTATTGATACACCCTGGTATTACAGTCTAGTTGTATTTAATACACCCTGGTATTACAGTCTAGTTGTATTTAATACACCCTGGTATTACAGTCTAGTTGTATTGATACACCCTGGTATTACAGTCTAGTTGTATTTAATACACCCTGGTATTACAGTCTAGTTGTATTGATACACCCTGGTATTACAGTCTAGTTGTATTTAATAGACCCTGGTTTTACAGTCTAGTTGTATTTAATACACCCTGGTATTACAGTCTAGTTGTATTGATACACCCTGGTATTACAGTCTAGTTGTATTTGATACACCCTGGTATTACAGTCTAGTTGTATTTAATACACCCTGGTATTACAGTCTAGTTGTATTTAATACACCCTGGTATTACAGTGGATACAGTCTAGTTGTATTTAATACACCCTGGTATTACAGTCTAGTTGTATTGATACACCCTGGTATTACAGTCTATTTGTATTTAATACACCCTGGTATTACAGTCTAGTTGTATTTAATACACCCTGGTATTACAGTCTAGTTGTATTTAATACACCCTGGTATTACAGTCTAGTTGTATTTAATACACCCTGTTATTACAGTCTAGTTGTATTTAATACACCCTGGTATTACAGTCTAGTTGTATTTAATACACCCTGGTATTACAGTGGATACAGTCTAGTTGTATTTAATACACCCTGGTATTACAGTGGATACAGTCTAGTTGTATTTAATACACCCTGGTATTACAGTCTAGTTGTATTTAATACACCCTGGTATTACATTCTAGTTGTATTTAATACACCCTGGTATTACAGTCTAGTTGTATTTAATACACCCTGGTATTACAGTCTAGTTGTATTTAATACACCCTGGTATTACAGTCTAGTTGTATTTAATACACCCTGTTATTACAGTCTAGTTGTATTGATACACCCTGGTATTACAGTCTAGTTGTATTGATACACCCTGGTATTACAGTCTAGTTGTATTTATTACACCCTGGTATTACAGTCTAGTTGTATTTAATACACCCTGGTATTACAGTCTAGTTGTATTTAATACACCCTGGTATTACAGTCTAGTTGTATTTAATACACCCTGGTATTACAGTCTAGTTGTATTGATACACCCTGGTATTACAGTCTAGTTGTATTTATTACACCCTGGTATTACAGTCTAGTTGTATTTAATACACCCTGGTATTACAGTCTAGTTGTATTGATATAGTACCTTGTACCAAAGAGTGTGTCCACTTCCCACCTGCTTGCTGCTGTCTGTCTGTTTGTCTGTCTGTCTGTCCTGTTTGCCTGTCTGTCTCAACCACTGTCTCTCTGTCTCGCTGTCTTTAAACCTCTCTTCTCTTCGTTCTTGTGATCTATCTCTCTATTTATTTCTTTCTCTCTTTTTCTGCCTTTGCCTCGCTATACCTCTCTCTCTGTCGCCTCCCTCTCTGTCTGTCCCCTCTCTCTCTCCTCTTTATTTATTTATCTCTCTCTCTCTCCTCTATCTTACTCTCTCTCTCCCCCTCCCTTCTCTCTCTCTCCCCTCCCTTCTCTCTCCCCTCCCTTCTCTCTCTCACTCCCCTCCTTTCTCTCTCTCTCTCCCCTCCCCTCCCTTCTCTCTCTCTCCCCCTCCCTTCTCTCTCTCTCCCCCTCCCTTCTCTCTCTCTCCCCTCCCTTCTCTCTCCCCTCCCTTCTCTCTCTCACTCCCCTCCTTTCTCTCTCTCTCTCCCCTCCCCTCCCTTCTCTCTCTCTCTCTCCTCCCTTCTCTCTCTCTCTCCCCTCCCTTCTCTCTCTCTCTCCCCTCCCTTCTCTCTCTCTCTCTCCCCTCCCTTCTCTCTCTCTCTCCCCTCCCTTCTCTCTCTCTCTCTCCCCTCCCTTTTCTCTCTCCATATCCTTGTAACACTTGTCCTTTCTGTGGAATGCTTCTGTTATCTGACACCAAAGTAATGATGTTAGATCTTAGCTGGGTGGGAAACCTGTAAGAGAGATGTTGGTGAGCTGTGTGTGTCTCTCTGTAGGTCTCCTACCCTTCCTGTGTCTATCTGTAGGTCTTCTACCCTTCATGTGTCTCTCTGTAGGTCTCCTACCCTTCCTGTGTCTCTCTGTAGGTCTCCTACCCTTCCCGTGTCTCTCTGTAGGTCTGTCTCTCTCTGTAGGTCTCCTGATCTTCCTGTGTCTCTCTGCAGGTCTGGTGTGTATGAAGTCCAGTACTTCAGTAGTAGAGCTGGTGATGCTGCTCTGCTCTCAGGTATGTACTCCTTCACTCCTCTATCTGTCTCTGTCTCTCTTTGTCTCTGTCTCTGTATGTCTCTCTCTCTCTGTCTCGTTCTGTCTCTCTCCCTCTCTGTCACTCCCTGTATCTCTCTCTCTCTCTCTCTGCATCTGTCTCTCTCTCTCTCTGTCTCTCTCTCTGTGTCTGTCTCTCTCTCTGTGTCTGTCTCTCTCTCTGTATCTGTCTCGCTGTCTCTTTCTGTATCTGTCTCTCTCTCTCTTTCTCTCTCTCTGTATCTGTCTCTCTCTCTGTCTCTCTCTCTGTGTCTGTCTCTCTCTCTGTGTCTGTCTCTCTCTCTGTATCTGTCTCGCTGTCTCTTTCTGTATCTGTCTCTCTCTCTCTTTCTCTCTCTCTGTATCTGTCTCTCTGTCTCTGTCTCTTCCTCTCGCTCTCTGTCTCAATCTCTCTGTCTCTTCCTCTCTCTCTCTGTCTCTCTCTGTATCTGTCTCTCTGTCTCTGTCTCTTCCTCTCTCGCTCTCTCTGTCTCTCTCTCTGTCTTTCTCTCTCTCTGTTTTGCTCTTCCTCTGTTTCTGTCTCTCTCTGTCTCTCTCTCTCTCTGTCTAGTTTCTGAAAAAGATACCACAAGTCCTCAACTGGCAGCTTCATTAAATAGTACCCGCAAAACACCAGTCTCAACGTCAACAGTGAAGAGACGACTCCGGGATTCTGGCCTTCTAGGCAGAGTTGCAAAGAAAAAGCCATATCTCAGACTGGCCAATAAAAATAAAAGATTAAGATGGGCAAAATCTTCTACATACTATATACATTTTATGAACACAATCTATTTTACAATAGTTCTATTTTGTTAGTTTTTACTGATATCCTTCATCAACCTCTCCCATCTATTACTGATGTCCTTCCTCTACCCTCAACTATCTATTACTGATGTCCTTCCTCTATCATCAACCTCTCCCATCTATTACTGATGTCCTTCATCTACCCTCAACCATCTATTACTGATGTGCTTCCTCTACCCTCAACCATCTATTACTGATGTCCTTCCTATACCCTCAACCATCTATTACTGATGTCCTTCCTCTACCCTCAACCATCTCTTACTGATGTCCTTCCTCTATCCTCAACCTCTCCCATCTGTTACTGACGTCCTTCCTCTACCCTCTTCCATCTATAACTGATGTCCTTCCTCTACCCTCAACCATCTATTACTGATGTCCTTCCTCTACCCTCAACCTCTCCCATCTATTACTGATGTCCTTCCTCTACCCTCAACCTCTCCCATCTATTACTGATGTCCTTCCTCTACCCTCAACCATCTATTACTGATGTCCTTCCTCTACCCTCAACCATCTATTACTGATGTCCTTCCTCTACCCTCTCCCATCTATTACTGATGTCCATCCTCTACCCTCAACCTCTCCCATTTATTACTGATGTCCTTCCTCTACCCTCAACCTCTCCCATCTATTACTGATGTCCTTCCTCTACCCTCAACCATCTATTACTGATGTCCTTCCTCTACCCTCAACCATCTATTACTGATGTCCTTCCTCTACTCTCAACCTCCCACTTATTACTGATGTCCTTCCTCTACCCTCAACCTCTTCCATCTATTACTGATGTCCTTCCTCTACCCTCAACCATCTATTACTGATGTCCTTCCTCTATCCTCAACCTCTCCCATCTGTTACTGATGTCCTTCCTCTACCCTCTTCCATCTATTACTGATGTCCTTCCTCTACCCTCAACCATCTATTACTGATGTCCTTCCTCTACCCTCAACCATCTATTACTGATGTCCTTCCTCTACCCTCAACCATCTATCACTGATGTCCTTCCTCTACCCTCAACCATCTATTACTGATGTCCTTCCTCTACCCTCAACCATCTCTTACTGATGTCCTTCCTCTATCCTCAACCTCTCCCATCTGTTACTGACGTCCTTCCTTTACCCTCTTCCATCTATAACTGATGTCCTTCCTCTACCCTCTCCCATCTATTACTGATGTCCTTCCTCTACCCTCTCCCATCTATTACTGATGTCCTTCCTCTACCCTCAACCTCTCCCATCTATTACTGATGTCCTTCCTCTACCCTCAACCATCTATTACTGATGTCCTTCCTCTACCCTCTCCCATCTATTACTGATGTCCTTCCTCTACCCTCAACCTCTCCCATCTATTACTGATGTCCTTCCTCTACCCTCTCCCATCTATTACTGGTGTCCTTCCTCTACCCTCAACCTCTCCCATCTATTACTGATGTCCTTCCTCTACCCTCAACCTCTCCCATCTATTACTGATGTCCTTCCTCTACCCTCTCCCATCTATTACTGATGTACTTCCGGTTTGTCCTTCCGGTTTGATTCCGGTTCTATTTGCCATATCTTTCAAACTTTCACAACATTTCTGAACCCCTCTATTCTCATAGTTTCTACAGATTATAAATTGAAAATAAACATTTTTGCTAATAGAATTATTATATTATTGATCGATTGACAATGACTTTTCAGATCATCCAGTTGGACAGGTTTCTCAATTTCTTTCTTAGGTTTTTGCATTCTTCATCAAACCATTTGTCATTGTTGTTTATTTTCTGAGATTGACTGCTTGAAATGGCTAGTTTTTATAGGGAAGCTGAGAGCTCCAATATACTGTTTAGTTTTTATAGGGAAGCTGAGAGCTCCAATATACTGTTTAGTTTTTATAGGGAAGCTGAGATATACTGTTTAGTTTTTATAGGGAAGCTGAGATATACTGTTTAGTTTTTATAGGGAAGCTGAGATATACTGTTTAGTTTTTATAGGGAAGCTGAGAGCTCCAATGTACTGTTTAGTTTTTATAGGGAAGCTGAGATATACTGTTTAGTTTTTATAGGGAAGCTGAGATATACTGTTTAGTTTTTATAGGGAAGCTGAGATATACTGTTATAGTTTTTATAGGGAAGCTGAGAGCTCCAATATACTGTTTAGTTTTTATAGGGAAGCTGAGAGCTCCAATATACTGTTTAGTTTTTATAGGGAAGCTGAGAGCTCCAATATACTGTTTAGTTTTTATAGGGAAGCTGAGATATACTGTTTAGTTTTTATAGGGAACCTGAGAGCTCTAATATACTGTTTAGTTTTTATAGGGAAGCTGAGAGCTCCAATATACTGTTTAGTTTTTATAGGGAAGCTGAGATATATTGTTTAGTTTTTATAGGGAAGCTGAGAGCTCCAATATACTGTTTAGTTTTTATAGGGAAGCTGAGATATATTGTTTAGTTTTTATAGGGAAGCTGAGAGCTCCAATATACTGTTTAGTCTTTCTGCTGCCAAGTTTACACCTTCACTATTACAGTGGAACGTTTTACCCAGGAATTGTTCTAAAAGGAATTACATTTGTTGTTGCCTAATAGTTGTTTGGTAGATTTCCACACTACTTTCCTTCCATCTATAGCATTTCTTAATATTACTCAGTTCCTTTGGCTCCGATGCCTCATGATTGAGTATTGCTCTGTTCAAGTGGACTGTGATTTTGCTGTGGTCTGATAGGGGTGTCAGTGGGCTGACCATGAACACTCTGAGAGACTCTGGGTTGAGGTCAGTGATAAAGTAGTCTACAGTACTACTGCCAAGAGATGAGCTATAGGTGTATCTGCCATATGAGTCCCCTCGAAGCCTACCATTGACTATGTACATACCCAGCATGCAACAGAGCTGCAGGAGTTGTGACCCGGTTTTGTTGGTTATGTTATCGTAGTTGTCTCTCCTCTCTCTCTTTCCTTCCCTCTCTCTCTCTCTCTCTGAACTATAATGCATTATGTATGTATTCATTAAAGTGTGCTTATAATGCATTATGAAGAGGATATTCATAGGAAGTGTTATAATGCATTATGAAGAGGATATTCATAGGAAGTGTTACCAACTTCTCTTCTTCGACACCAAGTTTACAGAAACAATGATAGCACATACTGTCATTATGAACCTTCTAGAGCAACATAGACTGGTATAATGAACCTTCTAGAGTAACATAGACAGGTATAATGAACCTTCTAGAGTAACAGACTGGTATAATGAACCTTCTAGAGTAACATAGATAGGTACAATGAACCTTCTAGAGTAACATAGACAGGTACAATGAACCTTCTAGAGTAACATAGACAGGTACAATGAACCTTCTAGCATAATATAGAATTTGTGGACCCGCCATTTGGGAAGCGTGCGCAGCTCAACTCATGACATTCATTGTCCACCTCATGTTGCACTTTAAATGAGTGTTTTAAGTCTCAGAGCTTACCCTTCAGTCAGTCCCCCGTAGATGCAGCACTAAGCAACCAATGATGAGGGCTGTTTGTTGATCGACAGTTCTGAAGTGCTATCAGACGGGTGTCTGGTTACAGACCTGTCCTTTATGACAGCGTGAACTGTTGTGTCTGCTGCGGTGTCAATGAGGATGAATCGGCAATTTTCCAAATGTGATTCTCGTGCGCTTCGCCACCGTTTGTCTCTTCCAAACAGGCACAATGATTCCTGAAATGCATAAACATGCTTCTACTATATTATCCAACCATGTCCTCTCTCTCTGCTGTCTTTTACTATATTATCCAACCATGTCCTCTCTCTCTACTGTCTTTTACTATATTATCCAACCATGTCCTCTCTCTCTACTGTCTTCTACTATATTATCCAACCATGTCCTCTCTCTACTGTCTTTTACTATATTATCCAACCATGTCCTCTCTCTCTACTGTCTTTTACTATATTATCCAACCATGTCCTCTCTCTCTACTGTCTTTTACTATATTATCCAACCATGTCCTCTCTCTACTGTCTTTTACTATATTATCCAACCATGTCCTCTCTCTCTCTGTACTGTCTTTTACTATATTATCCAACCATGTCCTCTCTCTCTCTACTGTCTTTTACTATATTATCCAACCATGTCCTCTCTCTCTACTGTCTTTTACTATATTATCCAACCATGTCCTCTCTCTACTGTCTTTTACTATATTATCCAACCATGTCCTCTCTCTCTACTGTCTTTTATTATATTATCCAACCATGTCCTCTCTCTCTACTGTCTTTTACTATATTATCCAACCATGTCCTCTCTCTCTCTGTACTGTCTTTTACTATATTATCCAACCATGTCCTCTCTCTACTGTCTTTTACTATATTATCCAACCATGTCCTCTCTCTACTGTCTTTTACTATATTATCCAACCATGTCCTCTCTCTCTCTGTACTGTCTTTTACTATATTATCCAACCATGTCCTCTCTCTCTCTACTGTCTTTTACTATATTATCCAACCATGTCCTCTCTCTACTGTCTTTTATTATATTATCCAACCATGTCCTCTCTCTCTACTGTCTTTTACTATATTATCCAACCATGTCCTCTCTCTCTACTGTCTTTACTATATTATCCAACCATGTCCTCTCTCTCTACTGTCTTTTATTATATTATCCAACCATGTCCTCTCTCTCTACTGTCTTTTATTATATTATCCAACCATGTCCTCTCTCTCTCTACTGTCTTTTACTATATTATCCAACCATGTCCTCTCTCTCTACTGTCTTCTACTATATTATCCAACCATGTCCTCTCTCTCTACTGTCTTTTACTATATTATCCAACCATGTCCTCTCTCTCTCTACTGTCTTTTACTATATTATCCAACCATGTCCTCTCTCTCTACTGTCTTTTACTATATTATCCAACCATGTCCTCTCTCTACTGTCTTTTACTATATTATCCAACCATGTCCTCTCTCTCTCTGTACTGTCTTTTACTATATTATCCAACCATGTCCTCTCTCTCTCTACTGTCTTTTACTATATTATCCAACCATGTCCTCTCTCTCTACTGTCTTTTACTATATTATCCAACCATGTCCTCTCTCTCTACTGTCTTCTACTATATTATCCAACCATGTCCTCTCTCTACTGTCTTTTACTATATTATCCAACCATGTCCTCTCTCTCTACTGTCTTTTACTATATTATCCAACCATGTCCTCTCTCTCTACTGTCTTTTATTATATATTATCCAACCATGTCCTCTCTCTCTCTACTGTATTTTACTATATTATCCAACCATGTCCTCTCTCTACTGTCTTTACTATATTATCCAACCATGTCCTCTCTCTCTACTGTCTTTTACTATATTATCCAACCATGTCCTCTCTCTACTGTCTTTTATTATATTATCCAACCATGTCCTCTCTCTCTACTGTCTTTTACTATATTATCCAACCATGTCCTCTCTACTGTCTTTTACTATATTATCCAACCATGTCCTCTCTCTCTACTGTATTTTACTATATTATCCAACCATGTCCTCTCTCTACTGTCTTTTACTATATTATCCAACCATGTCCTCTCTCTACTGTCTTTTACTATATTATCCAACCATGTCCTCTCTCTCTCTACTGTCTTTTACTATATTATCCAACCATGTCCTCTCTCTACTGTCTTTACTATATTATCCAACCATGTCCTCTCTCTCTACTGTATTTTACTATATTATCCAACCATGTCCTCTCTCTCTGCTGACTTGGTCTTTGAGGACCAAGCGCCACTTTGGAAAACAACGATATCCCAAACAAGGTGTGGCAGGGCCCGTAGATAACATGCAGAAGTAGAAACATAATGATTCTCACCTCTGACTTTTGTTCTTCAGCTTTGTCCTCTGTGGGTATGAGTGGTTTTCCACTAGTTGTTCAAGATTACAGTTGAGATGTTCTTGTCCTTTTAGGGGTCCACTCTTCTCATCCTCCTCTCCTCTCTTCTCCAGTCCTCTCCTTTCCCAAACTCCTCTTCTCTCCTCTCTTCTCCTCTCCAGTCCTCTCCTTTCCAAACCTCCTCTTCCATCTTCTCTTCTCCTCTCCAGTCCTCTCCTTTCCAAACCTCCTCTTCCCTCTTCTCTTCTCCTCTCCAGTCCTCTCCTTTCCCAACCTCCTCTTCTCTTCTCCTCTCCAGTCCTCTCCTTTCACAACCTCCTCTTCTCTCTTCTCTTCTCCTCTGCAGTCCTCTCCTTTCTTCTTTCTATCCATTTCCTCCTGACTTTTCTGCTGTCCCATCCTCTTCTCCTCTTCTCCTTATGTTGTCTCCGTCCTGTCCACCTTTCTTCTCCTCACCTCTCTTCCTACGACATCCTCCTCTCTCTCTCATCGTCTCCTCTACACTTCTCACTTTCCTTTATCTCTCATCTCCTCCTCCCCTCTTCCCTCCTTTCCTCTCCTCTCCTCCCCCTCTCTGCCCTCTCATCTACTCCTCTCCTCCCCCTCTCCTGTCCTCTCCTCTACCTGTCAGTGTGTATAGTATTACCCAGGGATCCAGCCTTGTCTTCCATTAGGGGCCCATGGGACAGAACCCTAGCCCGGATATTGATCCCTGGGATGGGGAAGTGAACCTGAGACGCTCCCCTGAGTTCTCCAGACCCATCCCGGCCATGGAAATAATGTAGCTCTCTCTCTCTCTCTCTCTCTCTCTCTCTCTCTCTCTCTCTCTCTCTCTCAATTCAATTCAATTTAATTTCAAATCAAGGGCTTTATTGGCATGGGAAACATGTGTTAACATTGCCAAAGCAAGTGAGGTAGATAATATATAAAGTAAATATATAAAGTGAAATATCTCTCTCTCTCTCTCCCTCTCTCCCTCCCCCCCTCCCTCTATCATGGGTTTCAACTGGCTTCGATTAAGCTCTTAGTCAGTAGAGCTAATGATGCAGTCTGCATCCTGTATACTGTCTGGGAAAATGTGTCTGATGATCACTGGTCACATGATAGAGAGGGTTCGGTTGTGATATTGGGTATTTGAGTATTCAACTGAAATTAATCACAACTAGGGCTTTTGCGGTGATCATATTACCATCACAAAATTACCGTCACAAAATCCAGGCCAATAGGCTTCTCCTATTGGCTGATGGTCATTAGTCTACCAAATGCGTTAACTGCCTGGTACCCAGTACTCTATTGTCCATCTATCTCTCTAATCTCTCTGACATCAATAGAAATCTAATGGAAAATCTGATCAAGGACTTCATGTTGCGCAACATTTATATATACTATGCAATTGCGTGAGAAAACAGTGTACAGATTACCTCAACTAGCCTGTACCCCCACACATTGACCCTGTACCGGTGCCCCCTGTATATAGCCTCCACATTGACTCTGTACCGTAACACCCTGTATATAGCCTCCACATTGACTCTGTACCGGTACCCCCTGTATATAGCCTCCACATTGACTCTGTACCGGTACCCCCTGTATATAGCCTCCACATTGACTCTGTACCATAACACCCTGTATATAGCCTCCACATTGACTCTGTACCGTAACACCCTGTATATAGTCTCCACATTGACTCTGTACCGTAACACCCTGTATATAGTCTCCACATTGACTCTGTACCGTAATACCCTGTATATAGCCTCCACATTGACTCTTGTAAGAGAAGCATTTCACGGCAAAGTCTACACTTGTTGTATTCGGCGCATGTGACAAATCAAATTTGATTTGATTTGATGGCCTCTATTAAAAAGTGGAGGATCAGCTTTCTCTAGACTAGGCCTACTATATTTTTTTCTTAACTTTCCTAATATTAAGCACATTGCTTCTCTTTACAACAGGAGTATAGCCTACCTGGCTGGCATGAAAATAACCACGGGGAAAAGCGTCCTCCATGCCCTATTTAAGTGATCTTGTATTTTTCTCCTGTTTCGATACAGGAGCATGATAATGGTCCATTCTAAAACAAAACAAAACAAAACAAAGTTCACACACATATTATTTAGTACATTAAATCAAGATTAAATCAAGAATAGTCTGATGAGTGACAATATTTGTGAATAAAAAAAAAATGTATTAATTTATTTTACCTTTGTTTAACCAGGTAGGCAAGTTGAGAACAAGTTCTCATTTACAACTGCGACCTGGCCAAGATAAAGCAAAGCAGTATGACGCATAGATAAAGCAAAGCAGTGCAACACAAAGCAGTGTGAGCTGCTCTGACAGTGTCTCCAATTTCAGAGATTTTTGTAGTTCGTTCCAGTCATTGGCAGCAGAGAACTGGAAGGAGAGGCGGCCAAAGGAGGAATTGGCTTTAGGGGTGACCAGTGAAATACAGTGGGGCAAAAAAAGTATTTAGTCAGCCACCCATTGTGCAAGTTCTCCCACTTAAAAAGATGATGAGAGACCTGTAATTTTCATCATAGGTACACTTCAACTATGACAGACAAAATGAGGAGAAAATGAGGAGAAGAAATCCAGAAAATCACATTGTAGGATTTTTTATGAATTTATTGTGGTCTTGTGTGTCTTCCATTTCCTAATAATTGCTCCCACATCTTGTTGGCTGATGAAAAGTAAATGTGGTCCGTTTTTCCAATATCTTCAATATGCACCTCGGAATTGGATAAGGGACGCTCGCAGTTGCGTCCCCGAAGTGTCTGTCTTCACTTGTAGTGAGAAAGACCCGATCACATGATGGAGAGCCATGTGAGTGAGAGGTGCTTCGGAGCAGCACAGCACTCAGGAAGAAGGGCACAACGGCCACTGGCCGCAAAAGACACGGAAGGTCCATTACGTTACACGAAGGGGATGCTGCCGGGATATCAAGTCAAAATTGTGAATGAGAGAATGATGAAGTACAAACAAAGCAGAGCTCATGCCTTTTTCAGGTGACTTTTTTCAAATCATCATTAGAGTCTCATCATGCAGCCGTACAATGTATTAAATCAAACGTATAACCCAACGTTTGTAGGACAACTAAAGTTACATCAATAACTCTAAATGAAGCAGGTAGGAGGACCAGTTTCTTTGTTAACCCCCTCAACACAGAATAACCTCGTGCAACACTTCCTCAAATCGTTTGAGGGAAAATATCCTTTCTATGTTATTGATCTGTGTTCAATTGTATTCTTCATACTATTAAATAATATAAAATAATGCCATGGAATTCTAAGTAAATCTTGTCTGCCTAATGAACTGGTGGAGCCCACAGCCATATGATTTAGCCAGATCAGGACCTAACATAAGGACAGGACCCTAACATGAGGACAGGACCTAACATAAGGACAGGACCTAACATGAGGACAGGACCTAACATGAGGACAGGACCTAACATGAGGACAGGACCTAACATGAGGACAGGACCTAACATGAGGACAGGACCTAACATGAGGACAGGACCCTAACATAAGGACAGGACCTAACATAAGGACAGGACCTAACATAAGGACAGGACCTAACATAAGGACAGGACCTAACATAAGGACAGGACCCTAACATAAGGACAGGATATAACATGAGGACAGGACCTAACATAAGGACAGGACCTAACATAAGGACAGGACCTAACATCAGGACAGGACCTAACATGAGGACAGGACCCTAACATAAGGACAGGACCTAACATAAGGACAGGACCTAACATGAGGACAGGACCCTAACATGAGGACAGGACCTAACATCAGGACAGGACCTAACATAAGGACAGGACCCTAACATGAGGACAGGACCTAACATAAGGACAGGACCCTAACATGAGGACAGGACCTAACATAAGGACAGGACCCTAACATGAGGACAGGACCTAACATAAGGACAGGACCCTAACATGAGGACAGGACCTAACATAAGGACAGGACCCTAACATAAGGACAGGAAAACTCAGAGTATGCTGTTCTGTTCTTCTGAAATCGACTACATTTTCTACATATCATGTTTCTTTAGACCTGTCTAAAATAAACAATGGATTTATTGTGATGGTGTAGAATATATTACATGGATTTATTGTGATGGTGTAGACTATATTACATGGATTTATTGTGATGGTGTAGACTATATTACATGGATTTATTGTGATGGTGTAGGTAGATTATATTACATGTATTTATTGTGATGGTGTAGACTATAATACATGGATTTATTGTGATGGTGTAGGTAGATTATATTACATGTATTTATTGTGATGGTGTAGACTATATTACATGGATTTATTGTGATGGTGTAGACTATATTACATGGATTTATTGTGAAGGTGTAGACTATATTACATGGATTTATTGTGATGGTGTAGACTATATTACATGGATTTATTGTGAAGGTGTAGACTATATTACATGGATTTATTGTGATGGTGTAGACTATATTACATGGATTTATTGTGAAGGTGTAGGTAGACTATATTACATGGATTTATTGTGATGGTGTAGACTATATTACATGGATTTATTGTGATGGTGTAGGTAGACTATATTACATGGATTTATTGTGATGGTGTAGGTAGACTATATTACATGGATTTATTGTGATGGTGTAGGTAGACTATATTACATGGATTTATTGTGATGGTGTAGGTAGATTATATTACATGGATTTATTGTGATGGTGTAGGTAGATTATATTACATGGATTTATTGTGATGGTGTAGAATATTACATGGATTTATTGTGAAGGTGTAGACTATATTACATGGATTTATTGTGATGGTGTAGACTATATTACATGGATTTATTGTGATGGTGTAGACTATATTACATGGATTTATTGTTATGGTGTAGGTAGACTATATTACATGGATTTATTGTGATGGTGTAGGTAGACTATATTACATGGATTTATTGTGATGGTGTAGGTAGACTATATTACATGGATTTATTGTGATGGTGTAGACTATATTACATGGATTTATTGTGATGGTGTAGACTATATTACATGGATTTATTGTGATGGTGTAGGTAGACTATATTACATGGATTTATTGTGAAGGTGTAGACTATATTACATGGATTTATTGTGATGGTGTAGACTATATTACATGGATTTATTGTGATGGTGTAGACTATATTACATGGATTTATTGTGATGGTTTAGGTAGACTATATTAGATGGATTTATTGTGATGGTGAAGGTAGACTATATTACATGGATTTATTGTGATGGTGTAGGTAGACTATATTACATGGATTTATTGTGATGGTGTAGACTATATTACATGGATTTATTGTGATGGTGTAGGTAGACTATATTACATGGATTTATTGTGAAGGTGTAGGTAGACTATATTACATGGATTTATTGTGATGGTGTAGACTATATTACATGGATTTATTGTGATGGTGTAGACTATATTACATGGATTTATTGTGATGGTTTAGGTAGACTATATTAGATGGATTTATTGTGATGGTGAAGGTAGACTATATTACATGGATTTATTGTGATGGTGTAGGTAGACTATATTACATGGATTTATTGTGATGGTGTAGACTATATTACATGGATTTATTGTGATGGTGTAGGTAGACTATATTACATGGATTTATTATGAAGGTGTAGGTAGACTATATTACATGGATTTATTGTGATAGTGGTCCGTAGTGGTCCGTAGTGGTCCGTAGTGGTCAGTGGTGTTCCATAGTGACTGTAGTGTCCATGGTGGTCCATAGTGGCCCGTGCTGGTCCATAGTGGTGTGTGGTGGTCCGTGGTGGTCCGTGGGGGTTAGTAGTGGTCCGTGGTGGTCCGTAGTGGTCTGTAGTGGTCCGTGGTGGTCCGAGGGGGTTAGTAGTGGTCTGTGGGGGTTAGTGGTGCTCCGTGGGGGTTAGTAGTGGTCCGTGGTGGTCCGTGGGGGTTAGTGGTGCTCCGTGGGGGTTAGTAGTGGTCCGTGGTGGTCCATAGTTGTCCGTGGGGGTTAGTAGTGGTCCATAGTGGTCTGTGGTGGTCCATAGTGGTCCGTGGGGGTTAGTAGTGGTCTGTAGTTGTCCATGGGGGTTAGTAGTGGTCCGTGGGAGTTAGTAGTGGTCTGTAGTGATGGTGTAGGTAGACTATATTACATGGATTTTTTGTGATGGTGTAGGTAGACTATATTACATGGATTTATTGTGATGGTGTAGGTAGACTATATTACATGGATTTATTGTGATGGTGTAGGTAGACTATATTACATGGATTTATTGTGATGGTGTAGACTATATTACATGGATTTATTGTGATGGTGTAGACTATATTACATGGATTTATTGTGATGGTGTAGACTATATTACATGGATTTATTGTGATGGTGTAGACTATATTACATGGATTTATTGTGATGGTGTAGACTATATTACATGGATTTATTGTGATGGTGTAGGTAGACTATATTACATGGATTTATTGTGATGGTGTAGACTATATTACATGGATTTATTGTGATGGTGTAGACTATATTACATGGATTTATTGTGATGGTGTAGGTAGACTATATTACATGGATTTATTGTGATGGTGTAGACTATATTACATGGATTTATTGTGATGGTGTAGGTAGACTATATTACATGGATTTATTGTGAAGGTGTAGGTAGACTATATTACATGGATTTATTGTGATGGTGTAGACTATATCACATGGATTTATTGTGATGGTGTAGGTAGACTATATTTCATGGATTTATTATGAAGGTGTAGGTAGACTATATTACATGGATTTATTGTGATAGTGGTCCGTAGTGGTCCGTAGTGGTCCGTAGTGGTCAGTGGTGTTCCATAGTGACTGTAGTGTCCATGGTTGTCCGTAGTGGCCCGTGCTGGTCCATAGTGGTGTGTGGTGGTCCGTGGTGGTCCGTGGGGGTTAGTAGTGGTCCGTGGTGGTCCATAGTGGTTTGTGGTGGTCCATAGTGGTCCGTGGGGGTTAGTAGTGGTCCGTGGTGGTCCATAGTGGTCCGTGGGGGTTAGTAGTGGTCCATAGTTGTCTGTGGTGGTCCATAGTGGTCCGTGGGGGTTAGTAGTGGTCCGTGGTGGTCCATAGTGGTCCGTGGGGGTTAGTAGTGGTCTGTAGTTGTCCGTGTGTGACCTTGTGTCTGTGTTGTGTTTCCAGGAGTGGCAGAACTCAATCCAGAAGAACGCCGGTCTGGCCTTCATCGAGCTCATTAACGAGGGAAGGTAATCAATCACCTATCACATTGATCTATCTATATTATACTGCTTAATCTATTATCACCATCAGGAATTGTATGCTCATGTCTGTGTTGCAGATATCACATTACTTATTGCACAGCTATAAGGAGTTTCTCTCTCCCTCACCCCACCACTATCCCTCTCTCCCCCACACCCCACTCTGTCTCTCTCTCTCCCTCCCTCCCTCACCCCTCCCACTCTCTCTTCTCTCTCCCTCCCAATCTGTCTCTTCTCTCTCCCTCCCTCACCCCTCCCACTCTCTCTTCTCTCTCCCTCCCTCACCCCTCCCAATCTATCTCTTCTCTCCCTCCCTCACCCCTCCCACTCTGTTGCTCTCTTTCACCCACCCCTCCCACTCTCTTTCTCCTCACCCTCTCACTCTTCTCTCTCCCTCCCTCACCCATCCCACTCTGTCTCTTCTCTCTCCCTCCCTCACCCCTCCCACTCTCTCTCTTCTCTCTCCCTCCCTCACCCCTCCCAATCTGTCTCTTCTCTCTCCCTCCCTCACCCCTCCCACTCTATCTCTTCTCTCTCTCCCTCACCCCTCCCACTCTCTCTTCTCTCTCTCTCCCTCCTTACCCCTCCCACTCTGTCTCTTCTCTCTCTCTCCCTCCCTCACCCCTCCCACTCTGTCTCTTCTCTCTCTCCCTCCCTCACCCCTCCCAATCTGTCTCTTCTCTCTCTCTCCCTCCCTCACCCATCCCAATCTGTCTCTTCTCTCTCTCTCCCTCCCTCACCCCTCCCACTCTCTCTTCTCTCTCTCCCTCCCTCACCCCTCCCACTCTGTCTCTTCTCTCTCTCCCTCCCTCACCCATCCCAATCTATCTCTTCTCTCTCCCTCCCTCACCCCTCCCACTCTCTTTCTCCTCACCCTCTTCTCTCTCCCTCCCTCACCCATCCCACTCTGTCTCTTCTCTCTCCCCTTCTGTTCCACCTCTCTTCCCTCTCTCACCTCAGACTGCTGTGCCATGCTATGAAGGACCACATTGTGCGTGTGGCCAACGAGGCAGAGTTTATCCTGAACAGACAGAGAGCTGAAGACGTACACAAACACGCTGAGTTTGAGGTGAACACAGAGACATTGTCTGACTGTCTGTCTCTGACTGTATGTCTGTATGTATCTGTCTCTGTCTGTCTGTCTGTATGTCTCTGTCTGTATGTCTGTATGTCTGTATGTCTCTGTCTGTATGTCTGTATGTCTGTATGTCTCTGTCTGTCTGTATGTCTCTGACTGTATGTCTCTGTCTGTATGTCTCTGTCTGTATGTCTGTCTGTCTGTATGTCTCTGTCTGTCTGTCTGTCTGTATGTCTCTGTCTGTATGTTTCTGTCTGTATGTCTCTGTCTGTCTGTCTGTATGTCTCTGTCTGTCTGTACGTCTCTGACTGTATGTCTCTGTCTGTATGTCTCTGTCTGTATGTCTCTGTCTGTATGTCTGTCTGTCTGTCTGTCTCTGTCTGTATGTCTGTCTGTCTGACTGTATGTCTCTGTCTGACTGTATGTCTCTGTCTGTATGTCTCTGTCCGTATGTCTGTATGTCTCTGACTGTATGTCTGTATGTCTCTGTCTGTCTGTATGTCTCTGACTGTATGTCTCTGACTGTATGTCTGTATGTATCTGTCTCTCTCTGTCTGTCTGTATGTCTCTGTCTGTCTGTCTGTATGTCTCTGTCTGTGTGTCTCTGTCTGTATGTCTCTGTCTGTATGTCTGTCTCTGACTGTATGTCTCTGTCTGTATGTCTCTGACTGTATGTCTCTGTCTGTATGTCTCTGTCTATATGTCTGTCTGTCTGACTGTATATCTCTGTCTGTATGTCTCTGTCTGTATGTCTGTCTGTCTGTCTGTCTCTGTCTGTATGTCTGTCTGTCTGACTGTATGTCTCTGTCTGTATGTCTCTGTCTGTATGTCTCTGACTGTATGTCTGTATGTCTCTGTCTGTCTGTATGTCTCTGACTGTATGTCTCTGACTGTATGTCTGTATGTATCTGTCTCTCTCTGTCTGTCTGTATGTCTCTCTCTGTCTGTCTGTATGTCTCTGTCTGTCTGTCTGTATGTCTCTGACTGTATGTCTCTGACTGTATCTCTCTGTCTGTATGTCTCTGTCTGTCTGTCTGTATGTCTCTGTCTGTATGTCTCTGTCTGTATGTCTGTATGTCTCTGTCTGTCTGTCTGTATGTCTCTGTCTGTATGTCTGTCTGTCTGTATGTCTCTGTCTGTCTGTATGTCTCTGTCTGTCTGTATGTCTCTGACTGTATGTCTCTGACTGTATGTCTATGTCTGTATGTCTCTGTCTATATGTCTGTCTGACTGTATGTCTCTGTCTGTATGTCTCTGTCTGTCTCTGTCTGTCTGTCTGTCTGTATGTCTGTCTGTCTGACTGTATGTCTCTGTCTGACTGTATGTCTCTGTCTGTATGTCTCTGTCCGTATGTCTGTATGTCTCTGTCTGTCTGTATGTCTCTGACTGTATGTCTCTGACTGTATGTCTGTATGTCTCTGACTGTATGTCTCTGTCTGTCTGTCTGTCTGTCTGTCTGTCTGTCTGTCTGTCTGTCTGTCTGTCTGTCTGTCTGTCTGTCTGTCTGTCTGTCTGTCTGTCTGTCTGTCTGTCTGTATCTGCACATCTCAACTTCTCTCTCTTTTTCCCCCCTCCCTTTCTATCTCCTTATCTTCCTCTACCACCTCTACCCCCCACCCCCTCTCTTTCTATCTCCTTCTCTCCCTCTACCCCCCCCCCCCCCCCCCCCCCACAGTCTAACTGTGCCCAGTACGCTGCTGACAGGAGGGAGGAGGAGAAGATGTGTGATCACCTGATCAGCGCTGCCAAGCACAGGGACCATGTGACCGCCAACCAATTGAAACAGAAGATACTCAACATCCTGACCAATAAGCACGGGGCATGGGGCACGATGTCACAGAGGTGAGAGGTAGTGGGAAGGTCAGAGATGAAACACACACAGGGATAGGTTGGAAGGATGTCACTGTGATGTCGAGGGTTCTGTTAGGTTCGCTTTGAGACAGGAAGACTGGAAAACAGGAAGTATCTGTCTTCTTTCTCAGACACACATGTTTTGATTGATAACATAACATGAAGACTAGGAGGAGGAGCTAAAGGTCTCACTAAATCACAGCACACAGCCATAGCATGAAGACTAGGAGGAGGAGCTAACGGTCTCACTAAATCACAGCACACGGCCATAGCATGAAGACTAGGAGGAGGAGCTAACGGTCTCACTAAATCACAGCACACAGCTATAGCATGAAGACTAGGAGGAGTAGCTAACGGTCTCACTAAATCACAGCACACAGCCATAACATGAAGACTAGGAGGAGGAGCTAACGGTCTCACTAAATCACAGCACACAGCCATAGCATGAAGACTAGGAGGAGGAGCTAACGGTCTCACTAAATCACAGCACACAGCCATAGCATGAAGACTAGGAGGAGGAGCTAACGGTCTCACTAAATCACAGCACACAGCCTTAACATGAAGACCAGGAGGAGGAGCTAACGGTCTCACTAAATCACAGCACACAGCCAAAACATGAAGACTAGGAGGAGGAGCTAACGGTCTCACTAAATCACAGCACACAGCCATAACATGAAGACTAGGAGGAGGAGCTAATGCTTTTATGTCTATTCATCTGAACATGTCTTTATTGAGCCTTGTGTTCCGCCCCCCTTTCTCTCTCTCAACCAATTACATGAGCTGCTTTAACTTATTTACTAACCTCTTTTATTACCTCAGCCAATTACACGACTTCTGGCGTCTGGACTACTGGGAGGACGACCTGAGGAGGAGGCGGAGATTCGTACGAAACCCCTTTGGCTCCACCCACCTTGATGTGTCACTTAAAGCCCTGGAGGACTATGGTCAGTCACCTATCCCAGAATACACTGCAAGTTAGTTAGTTACTTGACCATTTTTAAACAGTAGCATCGTGTGCCATTTGGTATCAGCTACAGTTGAAGTCAGAAGTTTACATACACTCAGGTTGGAGTCATTAAAACTCTTTTTTTCAACCACTCCACAAAGTTCTTGTTAATTAACAAATTATGGTTTTGGCAAGTCGGTTAGAACATCTACTTTGTGCATGACACAAGTAATTTTTCCAACAATTGTTTACAGACAGATTCTTTCACTTATAATTCACTGCATCACAATTCCAGTGGGTCAGAAGTTTACATACACTAATTTGACTGTGCCTGGAAAATTCCAGAAAACGATGTCATGGCTTTAAAAGTTTCTGATAGGCTAATTGACATCATTTGAGTCAATTGGAGGTGTACCTGTGGATGTATTTCAAGGCCCACCTTCAAACTCAGTGCCTCTTTGCTTGACATCATGGGAAAATCTAAATAAATCAGCCAAGACCTCAGAATAAACATTGCAGACCTCCACAAATGTGGTTCATCCTTGGGAGCAATTTCCAAACGCCTGAAGGTACCACGTTCATCTGTACAAACAATAGTACGCAAGTATAAACACCATGGGACCACGGAGCCGTCATACCACTCAGGGAGGAGACACGTTCTGTCTCCTAGAGATGAATGTACTTTGGTGCGAAAAGTGCAAATCAATCCCAGAACAACAGCAAAGGACCTTGTGAAGATGCTGGAGGAAACAGGTACAACCGTATCTATATCCACAGTAAAACGAGTCCTATATCGACATAACCTGAAAAGACGCTCAGCAAGGAAGAAGCCACTGCTCCAAAACCGCCATAAAAAAGCCAGACTACGGTTTGCAACTGCACATGGGGACAAAGATCGTACTTTTTGGAGAAATGTCCTCTGGTCTAATGAAAAAAAAATAGAACTGTTTGTCCATAATGACCATCGTTATGTTTGGAGGAAAAAGGGGGAGGCTTGAAAGCCAAAGAACACCATCCCAACAGTGAAGCACGGGGGTGGCAGCATCATGTTGTGGGGATGCTTTGCTGCAGGAGGGACTGGTGCACTTCACAAAACAGATGGCATCATGAGGGAGGAAAATTATGTGGATATATTGAAGCAACATCTCAGGACATCAGTCAGGAAGTTAAAGCTTGGTCGCAAATTGGGCCTTCCAAATGGACAATGACTCCAAGCATACTTCCAAAGTTGTGGCAAAATGGCTTAAGGACAACAAAGTCAAGGTATTGGAGTGTCCTTCACAAAGTCCTGACCTCAATCCTATAGTTAATTTGTGGGCAGAACTGAAAAGGTGTGTACGAGCAAGGAGGCCTACAAACCTGACTCAGTTACACCAGCTCTGTCAGGAGGAATGGGCCAAAATTCACCCAACATATTGTGGGAAGCTTGTGGAAGGCTACCAGAAACATTTGACCCAAGTTAAACAATCTAAAGGCAATGCTACCAAATACTACTTGAGTGTATGTAAACTTCTGACCCACTGGGAATGTGATGAAAGAAATAAAAGCTGAAATAAATAATTCTCTCTACTATTATTCTGACATTTCACATTCTTAAAATAAAGTGGTGATCCTAACTGACCTAAGACAATTAATTAAATGTCAAGGAATTGTGAAAAACTGTGTTTAAATGTGTTTGGCTAAGGTGTATGTAAACTTCCGACTTCAACTGTATACATTAATTGTGTTGTGTAGGTACGGAAGAGGAGGAAGAGGAGGGGCTTAAGTCTAAGAAGACCTTGCGCAGCCAATCACTGGTCAGTCAGAACCTGGAGGCGGAGCTAATGCTGGAGGGAGACGATGACACTGTCAGTCTGCTGCAGGAGAAAGAGATGGACAACCTGGCAGGTCAGACACCTTTCTGTGTGTGCTCTCTTTCCTGGTTGGTTCCATATACAGTGGGGCAAAAAAGTATTTAGTCAGCCACCAATTGTGCAAGTTCTCCTAATTAAAAAGATGAGAGAGGCCTGTAATTTTCATCATCGGTACACTTCAACTATGACAGACAAAATGAGAAAAAGAAATCCAGAAAATTACATTGTAGGATTTTTTATGAATTTATTTGAAAATTATGGTGGAAAATAAGTATTTGGTCAATAACAAAAGTTTATTATGGTGTATGTAATGTGGATATTATGAGGATTTACATTTGTATTATTATTATTAATATTGGTGACATACCAATGAAAGGTTTGGACACATCAACTCATTCAAGGGTTTTTCTTTATTTGTACTATTTTCTACATTGTAAAATAATAGTGAAAATATGAAATAACAGACATGAATCATGTAGTAATTTTTTTTTTAAAGTGTTAAACAAATCAAAATATATTTCATATTTGACATTCTTCAAAGTAGCCATCCTTTGCCTTGATGACAGTTTTGCACAAAAGGTCTGTCCAAACTTTTGACTGGCGCCGACAGGGGCGCAACTTTGGTTTTAGAAGTGAATAAACACTCCACTGCCGCTCTGACGTCGCTCGTCCACATATTTATATATTCTGAATTCAATTCCTTCACTTAGATTTGTGTGTATTAGGTAATTGTATTTGCTGTGT
Source organism: Oncorhynchus mykiss (assembly GCF_057628025.1). Taxonomy (NCBI): domain Eukaryota; kingdom Metazoa; phylum Chordata; class Actinopteri; order Salmoniformes; family Salmonidae; genus Oncorhynchus; species Oncorhynchus mykiss. The sequence goes on along the minus strand of NC_143031.1, from coordinate 3,840,419 downwards.
AATTGTTAGATATTGCTGCAACGACTGAAATAGAAGCACAAGCATTTCTGTTGTTAACGCTGGTTGTCTGATAGAATCAGAAGCCCCAGTCGGTATCTGTTGTAATTCACGTAATAATTGATTGGATTTTGATAGCTCTTTTCCCCAGCTGCTCAGAACTCTACATACTGTAGTAAGGAGGAAAGTTACCTCATCCACCACTGATATGTAGAACTGACTTACCTCTGTCTGTCTGTCTGTCTCTGTCTGTCTGTCTGTCTGTCTGTCTGTCTGTCTGTCTCTGTCTGTCTGTCTGTCTGTCTGTCTGTCTGTCTGTCTGTCTGTCTGTCTGTCTGTCTGTCTCTGTCTGTCTCTGTCTGTCTCTGTCTGTCTGTCTGTGCGTCTGTCTGTCTGTCTGTCTGTCTGTCTGTCTGTCTGTC